>NW_019721760.1:0-1027 GCF_002891405.2 Cryptotermes secundus
TTACAGAACTATATGATCGACCTAATCGGCCAGAAACTTTGGAAGAAGAAGTAGATACAGACAAGAAAGGACCATATATTTTAGAAATTGAGGTGGAAAAAGCTATCAAGGACATGAGGAATGGAAAGGCTACAGGAGATGATGATGTACCTGGAGATGTGCTTAAGTTACTGGGAGAAGGTGGTTTGAAAACACTGACAAAACTAATAAACACCATATATGAAACTGGGGAGTGGCCCAAGGACTTTACAGAAGTGACAATGATTGCCTTAAAGAAAAAGACAAAAGCTACAAAATGCAGCGACCATCGCACAATAAGCCTTATTGCACACACAGCAAAGATAATAGTAAAAATACATAAAAGAAGAATTGAAAGGAAAATAGGGGATATACTTGGAGAGGATCAGTTTGGATTTAGAAGAGGAAAAAGAACCAGAGATGCAATTAGGATGATGAGAATTATAGCAGAACGAACTTTGGAGATAGGTGAAGAACTGTGTGCTTGCTTTATAGACTGGCAGAAGGCATTTGACAGGTGTAAATTGGACCAAATTAATGCAGATCCTAAAGGAAACAGGTATTGATTGGCGTAAAAGAAGATTGATTAGTAAATTGAACATGGATCAGAAGGTTAGAGTGTGACTGGACAGATGGGAGACAAGAAGTGTGAAGACTGGAATAGGAGTTCGACAAGGATGCTGTTTATCACCAATTTTGTTCAACTTGTACAGCGAATGCCTTACCAAGGAAGCTGGATGGGCTTGGAGACTTCAAATTAGGAGGGCAAATTATTCAAACTGTGAAATATGCAGATGACCTTGTGTTAATGGCTAAGGAAGAAACTGTGCTACAGGGTATGATTGATAGACTAATCGAAATTGAAAGGTGCTATGGCATGGAAATGAATGTGGAAAAAACAAAAGTAATGAAAATTTCGAGACAACCAGTCACAATAAAGATAGATCAAAAACAACTGGAAAATGTGAAATGTTTTAAATATTTGGGTAGCTTGTTAACAGATGATGGA
>NW_019721760.1:3796-21065 GCF_002891405.2 Cryptotermes secundus
TGAGAAGAGGGGATAGATGAATGTATGCACTGGAAGACGGATAAAATAAATCATGGACAAAATCAGTGCAACAGGACGCTAAAATATAACATTATTTTGCAAATGTAGATTTTATAGCATATGTTCTCATTTATTATTGGCTGATCCTGTGTATTGTTTGCCTCACTTAGTGCGATACTACAACTATATTTTGGTGTCTTATATTTAATATATAAAATTTATAAAAGCTGTGAATAATTTGAACCATGCCGCCAGATTAAGGTATGTTTTGAAATGAACAGCATCAACAAGGGAAAAAATTCTTTTTAAAAGGGGTCACCTATTGACAACTTAAGTTCTAATTACTTGACATTATTATTAGGATGACAAGAGTAGGGATGAAGTGAATGGGATACATAGCACACATGGGAGAGATGAGAAATGCATACAAAATTTTAGTCAGAAAGACCTGAGGGAATAAACAACATGGAAGACCTGCCTGTAGATGGAAAAATACAGACATAGGTCATTAAGAAATGCGTGATGTTGAAGAAAAAAGTGTTAACTCATTAAACATAACTCTTCAAGTTGCATCTGTTAAACTGACTCACAAACACCATAGCTGTTGAACTATTTTTTTATGAAATAACTGAAAAAACTTGATAGTTCATGAAAATACTTTCTTTAAGAAATATTACCTTTGCTTTGTATTATTTCCTCGTTCATATTACAACTGTTAAAAAAATTATCTTTCCTCAGTACTACGTGAATTTTCAAATTGTTTCGTGCTTGTATCTGAAACAGAGTGTTCATCAATTCCTGTACCTTAATGTACATTTATAAACAAGAGTCTGACAAATTCTTTTTCTCTGGAAATTCCTTTCTTACATACAGTATTTATATAAAAAAAAGCATAGAAATATATCAGTTTTATTTAATTTTTCATCACAGGTTTCATAACTCATTTTTGCTATACTTTGTTTCGGATTGCTGCACTGTTTTCTGAAGCCAAAACAAAATAAATATGATGCTGTCATCCTCAATACATCATAAACTAGACATTCTATGGAATGACGGAAATACTTATAGAATCGTACTGTAATGAGCTACATTAGAGACAGTGTCGTAATTTTGAACAAGGCCACGCGTTCCCCGTATTCCCGCAACCCACCCCCTTGTCTGAAAATTTTCTTCTGTTCATTCAAGGTTACTTTTGACGCTCTTGGGCTTGTTCGAAGTTACGTGACACTTTCTATACTAGAAGTGTGTTTTGATGTAATTTTGCAGCCAGCCTTGAGGTGGGGGATCTGGAGAATCAATATTGGAAACTTAAAAGTTGCCAAAATCTAACACTCAGAATAATATTCTTGGTCATTGTGTCCAGATGTTTTGTTATTTTAGCAGTACTCTTATGCAGTGGTGAATGCTCTACAACTGGCTAGTAGTGTACTTCCAGACCACTAAAACTGAAGGAATAAGCTAACATTTTCTCTCCTCTATTCAGTAAAAGCTTTCATTTTTGCATGGAATCATGTGCGTGTATTGTGCATCATAAACACCGCAGTGTTTCATAGCATTATGTGCACCAGGCCAAGTAAGCAGCCTAAATGTAGATCTGAAATTGTACTTTCAGATTTGTCAACATGGAAAAGACGGAGAATACAGTTGTTAATGTCGGCAAGTTGCATGATTACATTTCAACATGATATGACTTCTTGACAAGGGTTTTCCACTCTATTTATAGTACATATAAACATAAAGGGGCTAGGTTTGTAGTGAAATAGGGATTGAGATTTGGATTTCATATACAAAAGGATTTTCAGGTATGCAGTGCTGGAATGCATGGTCAACTACTTCTTTCACCATGACTTATTTTACTTTGGTAAAAAATATTCTGAAAAAGTATGGTATGTCAAGAGACTTGGTAAAATATAACAAAATGAGCAACATATTCTATAACGTTGCATGGAGGCTTGGAATTATTGTTAAATACACATATCAATAAGTACTGAATTTATTAAAAACAAGAAGGCAAAACTTGCAGTTTATAATATTATGGTGTCATTGTTATGTACCTTTTCATTACATAACATTCTGAATATAATGGCAGCGCAATAATAAATTGCAAGTCTCTAATATATATGCATTATTTGCTATACGTAGTTCATGCTACGGGCATTATTCATTTCGAATGCCGCGCACTTCGTGCGTTCATTTAGTCGAATGTGGCAGGGGTTCTATGACTTGTGTAGACGTAGGAGAAATTTAGATTGATACATCGGATTTTATGTTCTCTCCGAGCAGTTCTGTACCCCAATTCGAAAAATTAAACATTGCATATTTTAAAATTGTCACCTTGCCAAAAATAATAACTTTAAAAAGCAAATAAAATTCCGTCACATAAATGAGAAGGTTGGTATTTATACTGCTTATAGTAATCCGTGATTCCCACAACCGGAAATAAGCTACACCTCTGCTTTTTTGGCTTTCTGCTAGGAGTTAGTGAACACTACAAGCAATTTGATTTGTATCAAACTATTGAAGCAGGTTTGTAATATGAGATTGATTTATGAGAGATATTTCTGTTTTTTAAGTCCTTGAGGCTTGGTTAGTTAAATCATAAGGATGAATTCTTTGTTTTAAACTTATTGCATCTGTGTCAGTGGTACTCCTGTACAGTGCCGAATTTAGGCTAAATTACAGACGAAATATTAATAATGAAAGTCAGATGAAATTGTAGTTTGCTGAAGCATTAGCCCCTCCCCCGAAACATTATAATTAATTTTTAAAAGCATACTCAGAACCTAACCGCAGGTATGCAAACTAAGAAAAACGGAAAGCGTAGCATTGCAAAGAACGCTGGACACTTGATTGCCTCTGTATATAGAATTTAAACGAAACATGTTTTATATTCAGCATTTAATATAAGCGTACTTAGAAGGACATACGTGTCATAACAACTCTGAAGAGTTGATAACATCTCACAATCATGTTATATAAAAACAATTTCTTTACCATCCACATTTGTATGCTAAGAATGTAAGGAGTTTGCATTTGTCTGTGTACTTGTTGGATCGTTGCGGTTTCAAATCACTGCTATTATTTGTATTCATTGTTATCTGTATGTATAATTATTTCTGAGGTAACTAAACCTTCACAGTGTGAAGTTTACAATTGGATGCCTAGTACTTTGGCATGCACTTGAAGTTAGGGTCTTTTAGGTGTATTGGCATTTTTGTAAGGAAAGATTTTAAAAGAAGTTAATAATTACAGTTATTACAAGTGGGGAATAACTGCACATTTCAGAGATCATGTGCAAATATTACAGATTCTGAGGTGTATATATAGTTACTAGATCTTGCAAACTGTCATATCCTACCAAATGTCCACAATCTGTAAAACATCAAATTCAGTAATAGGTATGTGGTATGTGGCTTCCATATTGTAATAGTGTTAAAAGTTTAAATTCAGTGAAATGCTTTTATTTCAGATAATGGCAGGAGATTCACATGTAGATGAATCTCAGTTCAAGGGTATTTCTAAATATTTTAATTCAACTACATCCACTGGACGAGCAAATGTAAGTCTTATGCACTTTTTTGAAAGTATGAATTCTCTTAGTTGACAGGAATTTTTAAGAAAAGTTTAATGTTGATTACAGTTTGGGTTGAGATTTAGTGAACATGAAAATGAATGTTGTCCGTGTTGTCCAGATTGGCTCTGGGGTCAAACCAACCTCCTATCCACTGGGTACCGGGCGCTGTTTCCTGGGGATAAAGTGGCCAGGGCATGAAACTAACCACTCACCTGCAACTAGCGCCGAAGTCAAGAAAACGTGGATTTATACATCCACTCCCCATGCACCTTAATGGTGTAGTGCTTAATTAGTTAAGCACAGGGACAAGTTTAACTTTCTTTTAACTTTTGTTTTTGATCACCCCTTTCTTTTTATTGCTAGTGGGGTGGGACTAAGTCCCTTGTACTGCGGCCACTTCTGGCCTATTGTACCAGCCCCAGATGATAGGTGAGGGTGACTGTGGAGCAATTGGTGGAATGAAGATTGGCAGGGGAAACCAAAGTACTCGGAGAAAACCTGCCCCAGCGCCACTTTGTCCACCACAAATCCCACTTGACCAGACCCAGGATCGAACCCAGGCCACCACGGTGGAAAGCCAGCATCTAACCGCTTGAGCTGTGGCGTGGCCTTGATCACCCTTAGTCAAATTGTTTCACTCATATCTGGATAAACTGAAAAGAGTAAGCATTCCACATTTCTTTTATAAGAATATTTGATCATTCCCCTTTTTTATTATGTATATTATCTCTTTTTTAAGCATATGCTAAAAATAATGACTTTATAAACCTTTTAAGTTTTCTATGGGCCAGTAATAATCAACTTTGCAGTACTAAATATTTTGTATGGTGGATTATAGACTACGTTTTATAAAATTATGGATATTCCACTTTACATACAGCTTTGAAACATGGACATTGACAAAAATAGCAGAGGCAAAAGATGGAGAACAGCAGAAATAAAGTTTCTTAGGAATGTTGTGGGATACACATTAAAGGATCAAATATGAAACACAGTGATTGTAAACAAATTAAAGAGATTCAATTTAAATAACATAATTTGGAATCAGGCGGCCCGTGTATAGGCACTGCGGAACTGCAGCACCCCCAATTTCCACATGATATTATTGATAACATTTATATAATGATTCCTTTTTTCTTTAATTCTTTCTTTATACTTGTACAATACAATATATAATCCTTAAGCTTAATGTCAGTAGCCAAATCTTTGTATAGAACTGTGCACTTCTGGAGCAGCACCCCCACTAATTTTAGCTTCGAGCCGCCACTGTTTGGAATAATAGTCTTAATTGGATTCATTGTGTTGAAAGACTGGTAGCTGAATGCATTCCAAAACAGTGAAGGGACTATACACCTAGATGAACAAGATCCAATGGATGCCCAAAGATGTATGGAATGGATTATAAAGGTTTAAACCTTGATGATGATGATTATGATGATATTTTCCTGTAAATATAAGGAATCCAAATTCAGGATGAGTAGCAGAAGGGAAAAGTAGACAGCAATCATTGCCTATATTTGAAGTATAACACTAAATTTATACTTCTGGATATATTTTAGTAGTGAATTGAAAAATGTTAATTCTAGATGGCACAAAGGTATGAAATCATCACAGAGAAGTATCTGTGATATAAAAATGTCTGTGTAGTGCTAATAAGTGTGATTTAAAATTTTACTGTGGTAACAACTACAGAGAATCAGTGTGGTAATATTTCAGATTAAAGTATACAAAATCCATGTGTTTGTGTGTTTGTTTTTCTCTAGTTTGGTTTTTTAACATGTGTTCATATTGCTAGGTGGCGAAAGCAACATATGCTACCATAGGACTGCTTGTCTTATTCTTCAGCCTGAAGCCCAAGAAGAAGCCTACTACAAACTAGAAATGGGAAAATAATTTTTTCGAAAAATTTAGGTGACATTAGTTATGTTTGTCTTGCAGATTATCATATTCTGACATAAGTGAAATTATTTAAGATCTTCAGTAAAGATTTGTGGTGTATTTTGGAGCAGAATAAATGTTGAACTATAAATGAATTTGTATTTATTTTTTGCAGAATTTATGCCTTAGAATATTTAAAAGTTCATGAGTGCATTGTATGTTTTGACAATGCTGAACCAAAGCATACGAACAACGAAGCACATAGAAAATTGTTTTCACTGTTTGAGATACCGTTTGCAGAATAAAATGAAGTGTTTCGTTATCCGACTTACCCCAATAGACCATTGAAGGTCGCAATGCTAGGGACAGTTTTATGGCTGACCCCTCATACACATACCCCAAAGATCAATATTTCGATTTTCTGTGTGGCCTTGAGTATTAGGTTAGGTATCGACGTTCGGAAGACCCGCTACCGTCACATTAAGGGTAGATGAGATGTTTCATTGTATCTGAAATCAATCAGAGTTTCGCCTTTTTTTTTCTACGAACAAAAATTGACAACTGGAAGAAATGAGTATCATGCTTCCTCCATCGGACGTTGGTATCCCTGGTTCATCACGCTGGCCGATGTGTCTCTATTATTCTCATTAATAATACTACCAAATTCCGCGAGTAGCGCTGAAGATGTTTCAGTCCGTTCAATCAGGTTGGTCAACCCTTACGCTGTGTAAGGTATAGGCTATTTATGTTTCTTGCTCCTGCCGGAGGCAAATACCAAATCGAAGCGCTTCTAGTAGCGTTGGAAGGTAATTACCTACCTCGGACGGATATAGTTTACTTGTTAGTGAAGGTTTGTAACAACGACTGTCTTGGAAGGGAACGAAGTAAACTGGAAGTAAATAATATGATTATTCCTACGTTCCACGTTGACACTATAGCGGAATATTGGCAGTACTTCCATTTTCATATTTATGTAAAACAAATTGAATTAAAATTTATACTACAGATAAATTTGTCAAATTTTCCATTTCACCCTTCTCGTGCACGCCATCTGGTGTGTAAACCCCATGAACTATTACCAACCACATTCTGCATCGTTCTGCATAATATTTACCCCATCCCAATGCACGCATTTTTGCGTACGTTAGGCTTGTGTGTTGTCAGTTGTAGAGCGTAGTAAAAATTATGTGAAATGAAAGGAATAGCCATTCCTGCTGAGGCATCGTGTTTATGGAGAGATTTGGCGTTGAAGCGGCAAAGTTTATCTAGGTAAGTTTCAGTGCATGCACATCCAGGTACCATTAAAATTTTCAGTCCACAAACATAACCTTCGAACTCTTTGAGTAACCGCCAACCAAAGCACAGTTAAGTAGTTCGCAAAAGTTAAAGTCGCGCCGGCACTCGGTCGTTCATCAGATTTCAGAACATTTTAAAATGTGCGAAATATATGAAAGAGAAACATTTTATAAGGTTTTGTCACAAATGTATATGCCGTTATATTTTATTAAATTAGTTTTGACAAACGGTACGGGTAAACAAGTATGCCATGTAAATAAATAAATAAATTATAGTTCTGACCGAATTTTATTAAATTGTATCGTCAGATTAGGAGTTCTGCTGTAGGATCGAGAGAGTCCAGGTTCATATCATAGCCCAGAAATTGGCCATTCTGTCACATTATTCTTGAATCCCTCTAGGTAAATACCGGTGTAGTCCATCAAAGTAGGGCCATGAGCCCTTTTACATCCTTTTCACCTTATTATTTATTAATACTGTTATTTGATTCTGTATAATTTTAACCATTAAAAGTGTCATTAAATAAACCATAAATGAAATAAATTAGCCAGATCTATGTACAGGACCCTTTTCTTGTAATAAATGTTTGTAAAGTAAAGATTGCTAGTTGTGTTTCTTTCATGATTTAATAAGATTTATGAATATGTAGGCAGGAGGATAGAAACAGCTGTAGCCTCATATGAGACTATCATATGTTTGTTTAGTGGCATTGAAGAGATTAAGTACAGTTTTAGTTATGATAAATTTTTGTCAGGTTTTGAACCCATTATATCACATTTATGCAGTTCTGTAAATAGTTTTTATTAGCAACCAATTGATTTGGTTACTAGATAAGTATTTTTACTGTCTAAGTAAATAATTTGAAATTTTATTCACTATCTAGATTATATTATATCCTAGTTATTTTGTCTTAATTATGTTTCAGGTTAATTGGGCTGTAATTGTAACAGTATTATTTCTGCATAAGAAACAACACTGGTCTGAATATATCTTCATTTATTGGTTAAAGCTGCTGGCACGTGTATTGAAACAGACCAAATTTAGAACATGTCCAACTGGAATATGGACACATTATGCAACAGATTTGCTTCAAATATCAGTATTTGCAGTAATTAAATAATTTTTTATTTTATAAGAGTAGTGATTCAGTTTGCATTTCACTTAAAATGAGTCACAGTGAGAGCACTAATGACAAAAATGATAGTAAGAGTGATAAACCGAAGTCAGGTGTTGTCTTGGAGACGGAACGTAAGACTAGCAGTAAAGTAGGTATAGGTTTGATTGAGACTATTCTAGGGGAAATGAAAAGTGAATTTAATCGAGAAGTGAGAACCACTGAAAATGTGAAGACAGAGAAAGAAAAAGATGAAGATAAAGATAAAGGCATCCAAGCGAGCAAAGGATTGATTGATGGCCAGTCTTTGACAGTGAAAGGTGAGGCTCCAGAATCTGAAACTGATGAACAAAAACAGAGTGACATTAATCTGGACACTGAGTCAGGAGGTAATAACCAAAACAGCGCTGTTGTGTTTACTGTTAGCTGCGAAAGTGAAAAAGAGAGTGAAGTAATTGATAGTGCAGAGACTCCAAGTGAATCTTCAAAGAATGACAGTATATTATGCAAGGCAAGTGGTGATGCTAAACCTAGGATTGTAATAACCCTAAAGACATCAGAGGACTCCAGTGAGGGAACCAAGAAAATAAAAGCGAAAAGCACACAGGATAGTGAATCAAATAGTGAAGAAGTCTGGAGTTTAGTAAACCCAGAATTGAAAGGTGAAACAGGTGGTGAAACATCAGCTGTACCTCCTAAAACTGCTTCTCCCAGTCTAGCATCAGGGAAGCGTTCTTTACGGAGTCAGGCAGCAGCTGCTGCAGCTAAGGCTACTGTTGAGGAACCAGCAGGTGTGAAGCGTTCAGCACGACGACGCTCAAAAGACTCTCCACGGGAATCAGTGTTGCAGAGTGCAATTGCTCGTAAGGAGAAATCATTCAGTAATTTGAGCCAAGGTGAAGATAAAATCAGTGCTGCACGGAATCTGAAGGTGTCAACTTATCGCTCACCTCGTCTTAGTCCCATTGAGAAGAACCAAGCTGCAGGGACAACACGAACCTCCAAGTCTC
Source organism: Cryptotermes secundus (assembly GCF_002891405.2). Lineage (NCBI taxonomy): Eukaryota > Metazoa > Arthropoda > Insecta > Blattodea > Kalotermitidae > Cryptotermes > Cryptotermes secundus. The sequence goes on from NW_019721760.1 coordinate 12,669, forward strand.
CTGCCAGAGCACCACTGTCTCCATTTAAATCTCCGAAGCTTTCTCAGCAGAATTCATATAATGATCAGGCTTCTAGGTCTAATAAGCCTGAAGACAATGCAAGTACAACTGCAGAACCAACTACCAGGTCGTCTTCAACAGGAAATAAATCTACTGTCTTCAGTACAAGTAAGGCTGAAACCACTGTGAAAACAACAGTGAAACCTCAAAACTATGTTCAAAGTGGTCATGCTCAAACGTATACAAAAACTGGAAAACGTCGCTACCGTCCATACAAAGGTCTCAGGTACTCATTTACTGGGAACAATGTCAGGAGAACAAAGCCATCTCGTCGACAGATTAAGGAATCTAATAGCAACAATAACGTGGATGCTGCAGAGAAGAAATCTCCAGAACCTGAAGAAACAAATGAGGTAGCAGTAATGCCCGAGGAGCCACTTGCAACAGTTGTTTCATCACAGCAAGAGGAACCAGAATGTGCTGACCCCATTGCTGAGAGCCATGCTGCTGAGTTTCCCAGCGTTGATCTGTGTGGTGAGTTATTTTCTGCAGTATAATTGTAAGGTGTAAATGTAAAAATTAGATGAGTTAGTGCGTGATTTTCAAACTGTAGAGTGAACTGTCAACCCAGTTGTGTAGATGACAGACCAGGAGTCTTGACATGTTTCTGTTGCCACATATGTTCCTTCAGAAAAAATGAATTGAAATAAGTACTGATTTATTTATTAATTAAATACTTAAGATAGTTTTCATTCTATCTCAGTAACATAAATATTTACTCTGTTAGCTGTGGGTTTCTTCAGAGTATCAGGATTTTTAAGTACCAACTCTTAAATATATCACGTGAAATATTTTACTTATGAAACATGTAGTCTGACGACAGGTCACATGATTTTTCTTAGATAAAGATTGCTGAATTTCTTCTGACAGTTTGAGGATTTGACATCTTAAATTTGCCATCTATATTCAAACAGGCAGTCGCAGTGGGAGCCCAGTAATGACTGAAGCATGTCAGACTACATCACAAAAGAGAAAGCTGCAACCAGATGATCCTGATGATAATGGTGATGATGAAGTGAAAGGTGAGTCATCTGCATCGAATCTTGCTTTCAGTCCAAGGCTTTCCAATTCACTCAGTTAGAAGCATACTTAGAGGAGTTTTTATGGAGTTTTGTTATATATAGAGGCCCGTGAGGAAAATTGTATTTCCTATTGATATGATGGGCCACGGCTTAATGGCCAGTATTTTAATTCCTGTCAGGAACACTGGAATTTTCTTCTTCTGGCAATTTTGAGAATACTTGAGGGCCCACTGATCCTCCCATCTGGAGTGTCTTGGAGGCCTTTTTCCACTGCAGTAAGGGGGCCAGAGTATGAAGCTGATTGCTCACATGTATCCAGTGCTGAGGCGCTTTGCATTCATTACCAGTAAACATTGTAAAGGCATGCATTTGCAGTCCTTATTTTCCAAGAGATTTTCTGAAGCAATAATAGATATAATATGTTCAGACCCTAGTACAGTTTGCATATGCCATATATGTGATCAGAATATGAGTCAAAAATACTGACGAAAAATGTTGAAATCAGTCTGAAAGAATATTAAGTATTAAGGACAGTCACTTAAAGAGATATAGCAAATGTAAATAATTCTAAGAATTCTGCTGTATGTTAATGTGGGCTGATGCTTTGTTGTGACTTTGCTTACACGTCTGTAACAAAGTGTTCATATTTCAAGTAATATTTTTCATTACATAACTCTTTTCTCTTACGCCAGCTATTGAGAAAGTGAGACAGTTTTTAGAGGACAGCACAGAATGAAGTGATTGTCAGTAAGAAAATTGTCATCCTCTTATGAGCTGTCATGATCAGGGCTGTTGCATGTGCTGTGGCTGAGAGAACGGGCTTGTGGCAGTGTTAAGGGACTGGATGTAAATAGTATTTTTGAAGTTCTGACCATAGTGATTAAAACACTGTGTATTCTAATTTTGTGTACCTTTTGACATAGTTGTTTTTGCAGAGGATGGGAACAAGCGTAGCCGTCTCAACAACATTCCTTCTCCAAGCCCAGCAGACGGCAGTCAAGTACCAGCAAAACCTGAATCCACTGCCATTTCAAGTGGGGTAAGTTACATCAGATTGTGATGTTGAAGATCTGGGAATAAAGTGTGTGAAACAGATTTTGTTGCAGGGCCTGGTGAAGTGTAGGGAACTAGAGTTGGGGTGAGAGGAAGGCATTGGTGTGGTCATATTTATTTATTTATTTATTTATTTGTAGTTTATTTAACAATATTCTCAGGAAATGAGGCTGTATATTTTTGAATGACTGGCTGATAATGAAGAATGAATTGGAAAGGATTTGGAAGGAATCAGTCACGACCTGATTCAGGATGATACTGTTATATGGTATCATTCTCCTGGAGGGCCTGGAGAAAGCCACAAGAAATGTCAGTCAGTATAGTTTGTATCTTGGTCAGATTTGAACTGGGTGCTTCCCAAATAAAAATCAGGAGTGTTGGTGCTTGAGGATATTCTCTTGGTTATGTGAATATATGGTATTACTGGAAATGGGATTCAAGTAATTGAAAACAGTTAATCATGTAAAGAATACTGATTATGAGCAGTAGTACTTCAAATTCATTATATTCTCTTCCCAAAACCTTGCCCTCATTGTCTGAGTGATCACTACATAATTGAGCACTTCATAGCTTTGTATAGATATGCTTTTCCATGACACAACACTCTTAACATGTGTTGCATGGATTGTTCAATTGTTTGCAGGCTGGTACTGCTGCGCTGTGTTGCTGTCAGACCAAGTCACAGCTGTTTGTATCTACTTGTGGCCAGAATGGCACTGCAAGTGAACTATACTGTCAAGCTATGGATACACTGGATGATCGTTTAGTTGGCTGTTGTAATGCTGTCACTGCCCAGGACACAAGGCTTTCGCGTCCAAGTTGCAGAGTACCATACCTGATTTTATGTGATGTTCACATGCAGCGATTGCTTAGACATAACTGTTGTCCAGGCTGTGGAGTTTTCTGTACTCAGGTATTCAGATAGTTCTGTTTAATTGAAGAGTTCTGTCTGCTGAGATGTAACACCATATAGGTCATTGAAAATCAGCCACGGTGTTACATCTTCATAACCACTACAGTGAGAACCTCAAATCCTGTGTCGTTCTGTATAGTGTCTTTGTCTCGCATGTTTGTTAGGCAAAGGCCAAGGAGACGGCTTCCAGATGTAGAATCGAACAAGAATAGATTCTCTAAGCCAGTGATTCAGTCACTGTTACCACTGTCCAGAATTGGCCACTAGCAGAATCTCAAAACTCCTCCATCTGTGGGGGCTTTTCAGCATAAAAAGAAAAATATTCTCCTGATAACATATTGCAACCCTTCTGAAGATCAGATTTTGTAATTTATAATTATTATTTCAATAATACTTCACATTGGCAAAACTTTGAATAAATATCTTATCAAGAGTTCTCTTTTGGGATGATGATACAACGTAGTCTGGTGAAAGTCAGCCAATATTTCATATAACATGTCACCTCCATATTCAAGGTTGAAGAATAAGCCAATCAAGCATGAAGCAGGTCTTTAGTTTATTCTTTGGCCCTTAAGCTGGAGTGACATGTTCTTCCAAAATATCTGTTGATTTTCACAAGGCTACATAATGGCGCTACATCCCAGAAGATAGAATTCTCGACAACCACTACTGTGAGAACCTCAGAGTCTATAAATTTCTTGTTTTGTGTGAAGTCTCCTGTGATTCTGATCTTGGTTGTGATCTGAAGATTGGGACCACATGTCTAAGCATTCATGGGGAGCCATTACATATGATAATATTCAGGCACTAATTCCATGGAGCAATATACTTATTGAGAAGTTGATAGTCCATCAGCTGGTCAAAAAATTCATCACATTTAACCTTTTACATCCAAAGTGCATATAGCAATACACTGAAAGGTACATTCATTGTGGCCCCGTACACACAATGAAGCATTTAAATGCTGCTAGTAGATGTGCATGCATAATCCTAAATAATTATTTTTAAGTATAGTATATTTCACTGCACATACATTTCTTTTCTGCTTGGTGTATATATAGGCTTCACACACACCAATTTGTGAAAAAGTGGGAAAATCTTGCACAGTACGCATCAGAATTACAAAAAATAAATAAATAAATAAAACTAGAGTATAATTTTTTATCTAAATATTTTCAAATCTTACATAATAATATGTGACACTGTTTTTTGCTGATAAAAATGAAGTTAGTACCATTCTTTTATCATAAAAATTGTATTAGGTACAGCAATACATCCACTCCCCCATATGCCTTCATGGCGTAGTGCTTAATTATTTAAGCATAAGGACAACTTTACCCTTTACCCTTTTAAAATATGCTTAAAATTATTTAAATGCCCAACAGCAACAGGAATTTAAGTAAACTATGTCTGATTCACCCTACAACCATTTAAAATGCCCAGCATTTAAAGGTCATAGAACATGGAAGTTGATTACCTTGATTACAGTAGCCTGCCACTGGAGTATGTCATGTGCTAGTTGAATACAGCCCACGTCCTATTTCTTTATAGGTACTATAATATTTTCATTCCTTCTCTGCCATTGTCACCCAAACAATTCTTTCCTTACAGTTCTTTTTTCCCTGGTCTCACACATTTTGTTTGTTTTCTCAATGAATGTCACATCTACCAGCCATCTCATTCTTCTTGGTTTGATTACATTAATAATATTTGATGAAGATGTTCCCCATTTTGCATTTTTCTCCTGTGCCCCATTACTTCCTGTCTCTTAGGTTCAGATATTCCTCTCAGCACCGTTTTCAAACACCTTTAATTTTTGTAAGATTTGAGGTTTTCACGGCGGTGGCTATGAAGAAAGCAGTCTTCTGGGATTTGGCACCGTGTATATGTGGTGTTAACCGACGTTTCGGAGGAATGTATCGCCTCCATCTTCAAGGTAAAAGGAAAAATATAAGAAATCCACAGGCGAAGAGACCATGAGAACCAGTAAAAGCAGTCTGTGGATTTCTTATATTTTTCTTTCTACCCTGAAGATGGAGGCGATACGTTCCTCCGAAACGTCGGTTAACGCCACATATACATGGTGCCAAATCACAGAAGACTGCTTTCTTCACCTTTAATTTTTGTTCCTCCTCCGAGGTCAGAGACCACACCAATTTTCACACCAGTATACAGCTAACTCATAGTTATCCTTTGTATTGGAGGGGATAGTGATGATGGTTGAAAGCATCCGTAGCATTTGGGCTGGAGAAATATTGGGAATAATTGAAATAATGTATAACCCAAATATCTGTAAATACTCACAATCTTTCTTGTATTCAAACCAGAAAATTAGTTATTATATATTTACTGGTCACTTCTGGTTACTTAACAGTTGTAGAAGTATTTTCCAGTAGGAGATTGCAACCTTTGTTGAATGGTAGTAGGCTAGATCAACAAAATAATAAAACAGAAAATTGCAATAAGGTGAAGAGAAGTACAGTCTACTGAAAATTGCTGTAAAGCATTACTGATAACATGTTACCAGAACAGATGTGTTGGTATGTCTGCATTGTAGTAAAAAATCAATACACAAACTGAAAATGGGATATTAATTTTTCAGTTCATTCATTGAATGTTCATAAATTGAGAGATTAGTATTCTGTGTTTGATCAAGATTACTGATGTCCAGTTGCTTTTAGGGGAAATTTGTACAGTGTGCGTCAGCTCACTGGTATCACCGTGACTGCCAGCTGACAGTTGATTCAGCTTCTGTTTGTCCTCACTGTGGTCTTGATTCTCCTCACACAGATGTGATCCTCACTATGAGGTCAGGCAAGAACCCAGTGTTTTTGCCTCAGCAGAAGCCACCTAAGAAAGTGTAAGTAGCTCCCGTAATTATCTATTGGGTCCACTTTTTTGTGCATTTTTTGCATCAAGTGCATATAGAGGAGATAATATCTTTCTGTGAGCATGTTTGCATTTCTGAAGCTAGTTAATGCTTTCCTCTCTTGTATCATTGAGTTCTGCACACTATACACCAGTATAAGTGTTGTCAGAAATGGTATTATTGTAGGCTTGTCAATGCAAAATCATTCTCACAATTTACAAACCATGATCACAAATAATTTGTATATGTAGTTGTAGTTGGTTCCGTAATGTAAATAAATACAGCATACTCTCCAAATTTTGACACAGATTAAAAAGGAAGAACAGAATTAGCAGATCATGAAAAAAACGTGATAAAGGAGAGAAAATGAATGTGATTATGCACACTAATTAGAATAATCTTTTTTCAGTACCAGAAAGTTTGTAAGGTAGACCCATAACTATTGGTTTTCTAGATATTACAAGGTATGAGAATTGTTAAAAATGTAATGAAAGGATATTTTTAAATACTGTTTGCAGTGTGGTATAGTATAAATGAAATAGGATTGAAATATTTCCACTAAAAGTTAAGATACATAGAACACTTAACCCGTTGCCGTGGTTCGTCGTGTATGTTTCGTCAGGGATTTAAATCGTCTGGGGGGGTTCGACGTGTATGTTTCGTTCAGCTGCACACCTATGTTATAACGCCCATAATAATTGATGGTTTTGCTGTAGATTGTTAGATTTTTCGCTGGCCTGTTGTCAGTAGAACAGAGTATAAATAAGACACGACTTTATCTGCGCCAAGTCATCGTTACATATGCCTGTCTTGCAGCAAAGTTCCTGTGGTTCTGGCGAGCGGTTTCTAGCTGTACTGTTATGAAAGCGTGTTTTCTTTGCTTTGAAGATATAAACAGAAGNAATTAATGAAAGTAAGTTGAAGGTAAAGTTTATATTTAAGTGTCATTCCATGAAGATGTATACTTTAGAAAACATAAAGACACATTCTTAACCTGACCACTAAAGTAGGTGAGCGGTCAGTTTAACGATAAAGCCTCTTATCCCTCAAAGTAGTAGCTTCCAGTACCTGTTGAATAGCGTGCTGGGTGGGCCCAGAAACTGATATGAACATGGTGATAAAGAGAAAAATCCCTCACCTGTTGAGAATTTAGCCCCGGTTCTTTAGTCTGTAGCAGTCACTTTTTTGACTGAGTTATCCTTGCTCATAATTCCAAAGTACAGATGAACAGTATGTATTTTCTAGCTCTGACAGTATCCATGATGAAAGACAGAGGACCCCTTTTGTTTGAATTTTGCAGGCCTTCTGCAAAAATGACTTTTAGCACCAGCAGGGCAGGAGCGAAGACTGAAGAGGTGACCCTGAGAGAGCCAACACCTCCATTAGTGCCACCAGCAATGCTGACTTCACAGATTTCTTCTACAGGATTGGACAAGGACAAGTTAGCCGAGTTGTTGAGTGTTGCTTTCAGCATGCGCAAACCCACAACCCCTGCTCCCAGGTCTGTCCTTTTATGTTTTGCTTGTGCTAGAGGCACTCCATGATGCTGCCATTTTCAAGGAGGTGAGGAATTCTTGAGATAGAGGACAGATGCTGCTGACCCACTAAATTCTCATTTTAATCAGCATTGCTTAACAAAAACACCCACCTTCTGCAGAAGTGGCAAAATCTCTTGTTTAGGTGTGAAGAAAGTCAAAAGCTTCAATAGAACACTGTTATATGAAATATGGGGATGAAATATATATGTAATTTTTCTGTGTGTCTTTGCTATTCTGGCTGCTGGTTAAGCAGTTTTGAGAGACCTCTCTATGTTACACCCCTGCTTAATGTGATTCCTCAGTTTGGGTGTTATACAGTGTGTTTTAGCAGGGCCCCATTACTATGTGTTCAGTTTAGTTTTCTGGTTTTGTGTTGAGTTCATGCTTATGATTCCACATTTCCTTCGTTTGTGTTGCACTGTGAAATCTATGTATAAAAGATATGTGGTGTTGGAATTTATTTGCTTGCTTTCATTTTAAAGTTTGTTGTGAATAGCTGTATCATTACCAGCTGTTACGCAAGGCAGAACCGTTATGAGTAGGGCCCGGATTTTTATGACCTAAAAACTATAAATATATGCATGCACTTATGACCCAAAATTATGTCAAATATGACCTAAAAAGTGTAAAATATGACCTTAAATATTAAATGGGACATAAAATTTCACAATTTTAATTACAACTTTTACTAGAGTTTAAGAATAAAGATGATGAATATATGATAGTAGGTCCTACTTACCAAATTAGCCCTATTATGTCTCTGAAGGAAAGAAAACTGATGGAATTTCGACATTTCGTACTGGATTAAACCATTCATTGTTTTCTTTTTAATACTGATATTTGCGTTCATATTTTAGACAAACACTGGTGCACATGGTATGAACACTAACTTAACTCTGTTATCTAAAAACACCATTTAAAAGAACACAAGCTATTCACGTC
>NW_019721760.1:22812-87894 GCF_002891405.2 Cryptotermes secundus
AAAATTATGCCAAAATATGCTGTAAAACCAATAAAACTCTAAAATATGCATTTATGTGCACAATAAAAACGACATAATTTCAATAAGAATGACTGGAAACATGCATAATTACATTTAAAAATAGGAATAAACCCTAGGAAAAAAATATGTCATAGAAATCCGGGCCCTGGTTATGAGGATGTACGCATGTACATAGATGACAAGTTGGAACAGCGTACATGTTACAAATAGCCATGTTTGTAACATTAATTTATTGATCTTTGTTAGGCTGAGATGGCTTAACAAATATTTTTTTAGATGACTGCAGGTTATCTATAGTGAATCCTGTCAAGATTACACATACAATATATGGGTTCAAAGGCGGTACTGCAATTCATCATCAGTTGCCATTGTAGACAGCCATGCCAAAAATCCAATTGGTTTGGCAAAAATAAGCTTGGTTGGAGGACACAAGTAATGATTACAGAATTTTATGAGAATTTGTCTTAGATAATAGTCACATGGAAGCATGAGGAAAAGGAGGGTTAAAATTTTAATAATACATGAGTAATAGGATGTAAGGATATGAAATGGGCTAACCTGACACAGAGTGGGTTTCAGTATACAACATGTGAGATAGTGTTGCTGAACCTGCAGTGACCATATGGAAACAAATTTTTCATCTTTCATTCAAAGCCTCTATTTCATATACTCATTTTAGATTTGAGTGTGTTTTGGATTGACGTAAATGCAGCAAACACCTTTGTGAAGAACTGAATGAGTATCTTGTGAGCAAGGTATTGCTAACCGTTGCTCTTTTGTAATATGCATGTTTAGTTGCATTGCTTATTCGGAAATATGTGGAATATTCTCTGAGTTCAGATTTGCAAACTCAAAACTCCAGTTGTCATGAATACTTATTCCAATGTAGTGGAGCCATTATACTTGCAGCATTATGGATCCAATATTTACTGTGAATAGATCATTGTTTTGCCAAACATTACTATATAGTTATTTTTAAGTGAACATTATTGGATGAAGTTTTAATGTGTGTACTGCTTGTCAGTGTACTTTAGATTGGCTAGCCAAGCTTCTTGCTTGTATGTCAGCAGCTTGCATTCTTTCTTTGAATTTTACATAATTATTTTAAAATTCTGTAACTCTTTAAAATTGATAAAATAATGGATATTATGATCAGTAAAAATTGTATATTCATCAATTTGAAGCTGGGTCCTTAGGCTTCAGTTCATTGTTTTACTCATTGCACTGTTCAGATGTGCTGTTCTTCAGGCAATTATTTAATGGGGTTGTCATTGAACAGTGATCCCACGTGTTTTAAAGACAGTAGTTGGCGTTCCAAACAAACACCTGATGAAAGTTCAGAACTTACTGTTTAGAAGAACAGCAAGCACGTGGTAAAGTTTTTTTTTTTTTTTTGGCAGGACCTGTAGGACAAGTATTACACTGTGAAATCCCCATTCAATTTCTTTTGTGGAACAGTAATTATGCTATATCGAGAAACATTAACTGGGGTTTCACTGTAAAAATAAAATTATTACTATGATTATTTGTTATACATGAAGATACCAAGAAATTGATCCTCCTCAGAGGAAAGAGTTTCTGTTTCTAATTGTTCAGACGGTAACTGCAAGTAAAATGAAACATGTCTTCATATTTCATCATCAAACAAAATTACTGTATTAAATAGCTATAAGTGTTGCTTTTGAATGCTTATGACTGAAGGAATTATAAACATAATTTTGTGTGTGTGTGTTTAGGTATTCATTGAAGAGTTTTTACCAAGCTGCAAAATCTGGGAATGCAGAAAAATTGGTTCAGATACTAGGTGAGCGTGCAAAAATATTATTAGTATTTCGATGAGAGGGAATTTACTCTTTAAAATTAAGTTGTGAATTTTTGTATACAAATTTAGTGTAAAATTAGCCTTCATTTAATGTTAGTTTCCTCCTCCCCAAAGGGGATTATCACTATGTGATGTAATTATGTTAGAAATGCATAAAGAGTTGGGAATTCTGAGTAGCTCCATTTTTTTTTCAGGAAGTGGACTTAATCCAAATCATTTATTTCGGGAATGTTCAATGGGCACAGCACTTCATGCAGCATGTTCAGGTGGACATCTGTCTATTGTACACATCCTTCTGCAGGCGGGGGTACAGCTTGATGTTTTGGATCGTGATCAGAATACTCCACTTATGTTGGCAGCAATGTCAAACCATAATGATGTAGTGAAATATTTAGTAAAAGCAGGAGCAAATGTGATGATTAAGGTGAGGGATTATTTGTACACAGCTGCTGTGATACATTGTCACGCTTATTTTATCTGATCCCAGCTGGTGAAAATTCAATGAAAATGTTTTTAATTTTTATTCTTCCTTGCACATTGGCCTTTATTATATTATATTTTTACATAGTTCTTGAAGAGTTCTACATAATATTGTACTATCACTAAACTTATCAGTGTCAGTTTCACATTTTTCTGTTTTTTTTTTTTTCATATTATTTTTTGCATCATATCAAGATAATCTATTTTGTGTCTAGCTTTGTTTATGTGATCCCAGATACACTCATAGTATATTTTCTTGTTGAAATATATTTAAAGGAAGTTGGATAAAATGCTGTTTTAAATTACTTTGGGGAACAGTGGATTTTAACATTAAAGTGATGAAAACATGAGAATAGAGCATTTAACAATGAGGAAATGTGTGTGGGACTGGGAAAGTTGAATGCTAAATCAAGGAAAATGTTAAATTGAGAAAAATTAAATGTGAAAGGCATGTTTGTCTCAATAAATTCAAGAAAATTCCACCAAAGCTGAAAGTTGAAATGTTTATATTAATGTTTGTAAGCATATGCAAAAATTAGTTATTCAGTTTGGGATGAGAATTTGCATAAATTTTGATAATTGAGACAAGAATGAAAATTTTCTTTGCTAGACAAATTATTTCACTGTAGTTACAATTTCTAGCACTAACTAATTTTTAACAGTGCACAAAAGTCTAATTGATTCATAATAGCATGCCAATCATTAGGGTTCTGATTAATTGGATCATTTATGTCAGACTGGCAAAAGCAGAAGCAATTATCAAAGGATTCTGACAGTTCAAGACTGAAAAATCAACATCTAAATCAAGATTTTTTTTTCTTTTTGGTGTAGAAACCCGAAACTTGCACATGCCTAATACTGAAAAATAAAATTCTGACTCCAAAGGTTCTTAAACAGGTATGACTGAAAAATGTGGCATTCAAGGGGTTAAAAATACAATGGGAATAAGAACCAGGAGGGTTGACAGACGTATGTCCATAAGGTGTGTATTGTATAGGGTGTCTAAAAATTGGTTGTGTGTCAGTAAATAGTTAAGCATTTAAATATAATGTTTTTGTTACTCTACAGACAAATTTGCAAAATTCATTTAACTTTCTTTAGGGTAGTGATGGAATGACTGCACTTCACCTTGCTGCTAAGGCTGGCAACATTGAGTCCTGTCACTATCTTCTAGCTGTAGCAAATACAGTAAAGACATACATTGATGTTGTTGATGATGGAGGCTGGACTCCGCTTGTATGGGCAGCTGAGCATTGTCATGTTGATGTTGCAAGGTAAGCAATCAATCTGTTGCACAGATTCTGATTATTGTATAGAAAATTATCCTATCAGTGAGGACATTTGCTTATAACATAGTACAAATTAAATAAGTTCAGAAGGGTTTGGACATGGGTGTATTGCGCTTAAGATCACTTACTTTCTTGACTTTGTCTGTCATCTTGTATTCCAAACAAAACAGTGTTTTGGAAACTGGATCTGTCCCCACAATATGTTCCGTTTCAAATGCTAGACAGTGGACATAGTCCAGAATCCCAGTAATCCTAAAACACATGAAGTGTATTTTGTGTTGGTGATGCAGCCAGTTGGACATTGTTGAGGTGATTTTAGAGTAAGGAAATCTAATGCACCCCACTGGTGGAAGCTAAATTGTCAGGCAGCGAGTCACTTTAGCAGAGCACATTTAGATTTTTTGTATTCTGTGACAGAATTCTCCCTGCAGGTAGCTTATTAATTTTGTTTTAAAGTGGTTCTCCCCTCAGACACTTAAGGTGACTTAACTAGTTCAGATATAAGATGTTGAGATCCAGCATTGTCAACATGATACATATTGATGTTTGTTTTCCATGAAATCTTATGGCTTAAATCCTGGTGGTTTTCCTTAATTCTCCCTTCTGTGTTATACGTCAGATTAAGTGTGTCATTTATTCTTTCATTTCCATAATAATGTTTGTACAAGAATGCAATAAATGATGTTTCTCACTGCATTATTTTCTTCACTCTCATTTAATTCATCTGTCCAGATATTTTTATTGCAGCTTTGTTTTAAGATACTTGTAAAATATATAAGTAAGTAAAGGTATCCCTGTAACAGGCCGTGGATGCCCATAATGTTGTGAGATGTTGACATTCCCACATTTTCTAGATTTATAGATTTTCTAGATGGTGGCAAGGTTGTCAGCCCTATGTGCTGGCCGTCCGTTACCCCCAAGAATATTCCTGGTACTCATTTCTGTTATAGGCTGAGTCACCCCCAGGGCCATAGTGCGGCTGGAAGGATTAGGTCAATTGAAAAAAATCCAATGACTTCATTGGGACTTGAACCCACAAATTTCTGGCTTGTATCATAGTTCCTCAACCAACTACCACTTGTATCATAGTTCCTCAACCAACTACCGCAAGTGAAAAAGTAGGAGATGCTTTAAAGGTCAGGGACCTTAGGAACAATGGCAGATTGATAATGCTTAAAATTTTACCTGTAATATGAATCTTATCAATAATGACTAACATCTTTTGAACAATAAACTTCATATATGCGTGGAACATAATGAATGAGGTATTCTAAAAGTAATTGATTTTGGGTTTTAGGTGAAAATGGCCATTTTTTATTTCTGATTTTGTAAAGCCCCAGTATTTTATGTTGAGAATCTAGTAATGTAAAAAATGTTCAAGTTGGTAATAGTGATCTATATTCATTTGTTTTTGTTTTGTATTATAATAAAAAGTTTCTTCTCATCCAGTATGGCTGTTAAGTGATATGTAAGCATGACACAAAGAAAATCAACAGGTTATGGGCCCAGATTTGCTCAAAAAAAAAAAGAAAAAAAGGAAAGAAAGGAAAAAAGGAGAAGACAGAAGAAGAATAACGAAAAAATGGCAACCACAGAGACAGAAGAGGTAACTCATCTGCCAAAACTGAAGGATGCCGACTCATTTCCACTATGGGATTTTGAAATCAAGATTCTGATCTGTGCAAAAGAGCTGATAAACATCGTTGATGGCAGTGACCTGTTAAATGACCAAGGAAGAGATGAAGAAAATATAAGGAAATGGAAGATGCGAGATGCAGAGTGCCAATACTGCATAGTGAGAATGATAGAGAAACACGTGAAGACCCACATTGTCACATGCACAACTGCAAAAGAAATGTATGACACCTTGAAGCAAATTTATCAGTGAGACATCTCTCAACAGAAGTGCCTTCTGCTGCAAGACTTCTACAACTTCAAGTATGACAGAACTAAGGATATGATGACGAATATAAGTCATGTGCAGAACATTGCCTTCAAGCTTCATCAACTGAACCAAAACATTGATGAAAACATGATCATTACAAAAATAACAATGATTCTACCAGAAGACTACAAACACTTTAGCACTGCCTGGGACTCAATGGCGACCGTGGACAGAACCCTTGACAACCTAGTGGCCAGATTGATGTTGGAAGAAGTGAAGTGCAAGATGACAACTAAAGAAGAGGAAAGCATAGCTTTTAACACAGTAACTAAAACCAAAAGTAAAACCCCTTTCAAGTGTTTCAGTTGTAATCAAATAGGTCATGCCCAGATGAACTGCCCCGACAAAGGTAAGAGAAATTGCTCTATCTGTAAAAGGAATAATCACTCTGAAAAGGACTGTTACTTTAGAAATAAGGACAGTGATACGAGAAAACAATGTACAGTATGTAAGAAAACGAACCATGCTGAAAAGGACTGTTATTTTAAAGATAGGAATAAAAGAAGCAAGGTCAATTTTTTACCTCAAGCAGCAGAAACCCATGTGAGTGATGCAAGTGAAAAAGACAAAATCTGTTTCGTGAATAGTGCTAGCACAGGTGATATGACAAATGACTGATTTGATACATACTAAGCAGTATACTCAGTGTATAAAGGTAGCAAAGAAAAATCAAAGTATGACTGCAAAAGAAATAGGCAGTTTGGAATTTAAAGAGTGTAGTCTGGAAAACGTTTCCTATGTTCCAGAACTGAGCAAAAACCTGCTGTCAGTGCACTGTATTACTGAAAATGATGGAGAAGTTTTGTTTACAAAAGAGAAAGTCCAGATACTCAAGGACAAAAATGTTGTAATCAAAGGAAAAAAGGATGAAAATGAGAAATGTGTTTGTAACATTTTGAAATTAAGGAGGAATGTTGAGAATCTATTAATGTAAAAATGTTCAAGTTGGTATCAACATTTTATTGGTATCTATATATAGTACACAAACTTTTTTCCAGAACCAACTGTTAGAATTCCATGTAAGTTGTAGTCCAAACTGTACAGAATTTATGCAAATTGAAGTAGGTAAATAAAGTGTAATAAGGGTGGCCATTGACTTAATGAAACTCCGTATGGCAGGAATAGAAACTTTTCTGCACACATGTATGTGAAGGCAGTATGTGCTTTTCTTTAAGCTTTGAATCAAACTCAAAATAAGTTTAACAAACATTTAAAATTTGCATACATTTCACATTATGCAGATTATTTCTGAGGTGAAAAGCTTTTGTTTTGTAGGTATTTATTACAGAACCGAGCTGACCCTCTAATTCGAGATGCAGAACAAAACATAGCACTGCATTGGTCGGCATACTCTGGTAGTGTGGATATTTCTGAGATGTTGCTCAACTATGGCTGTGAAGTCAACAGCACCAATGTTCATGGTGACACACCCCTGTAAGTAGCAATGGTATGCAGAAAAACTTGTCTTATGATCCTTCCATTCACAGAGAATATCCTGCATCTTGAAACATCATCACCAACTTTAACCTGTAGTGGTTTATTTGTGTGGCAACCCTGCCATGTCACATTTGCTGAGCACTAAAAACTTGAGGATCCCCTAAACCTAGTTATTATCAAGTCTCACTTCTGCCCTAAGGATGGAAGTGGTATATTCCACAGACTATTTGTGGCATAATCCAGAAGACAACAGTATGAAGTCTTACATGATTTATTTTATGAATTTAATACTTTATATTAGTAAATCAATATTATTTATAGGTATTTTCATTGGTGTACATTTAATTTCCTTTTTCAGTTTCTTGTAAGTTGATGTTTGTATTTGCATTTGGATCTGTTTCACTTTAGTCACATTGGAGCTCGACAGAACATGTACAACTGTGTCCTGTTGCTACTGGCACGTGGGGCGAGAGTTGACATTACTAATAAAGCAGGAGACAGTCCTCTTGATTGCTGCTTAGTTGAGAATAGTGATTGTTATGTAGCAATTAACCTTAATATCCAGCTTAAGGCAATTGTTGCAAATCCAAGGGAACGGACCCAGCGTATTCTAACAAAGTAAGTGTATTGTGATGTTTTATTGATTTATACTTTCATTCCAGTTGTTCCGATGTGACTTTTTGAGTGACAAGCACACCAGTTTCATATTGTAGAGAATGCAGGTACAAATCTCAGTCCAGTAACTTGGCTTTTTGTATTTTTACTGTCTCTTTAGGCAGGTACCACAGTGGTACTTTAAATTAAGCCATGACAGCTACTGTCAGTGTACTTTCAAATTCATTAGTGACTAATCATCAGTATAGAAATCATCATTCAGTACACCAAGAATAAAAATATAATTTTTGTGGAGGCCACTAAGTGGTAAATGAATATTATATGGAATTTTGGCAGTTGTATAAATCACAGTTACAAATATTTTGAATATCATACTGTGTGCTGTTTTATTATTGATTTCATGAATTGTTTAATTTATTATGAAAAAGAAAAAAGGCTAAAAACAGAAAACTGTGATCACAGAATCCTCCGACATAAGTGTGTTTTTGTCCATAGTGATATTTCACGTGGGCAGGAACAAAATCCTATCCAGTGTGTGAATGTGGAGGATGATGAGGGAGAACCCACTGACTTTGTGTATGTGAGTGAGAATTGTTTCACATCCAATATCTTTGTGGACCGCACTATCACCTTACTTCAGTCCTGCAAATGCTTGGATATGTGTTCCACTGTGGACTGCCAATGTGGGAAGATCAGTCTCAGGTGCTGGTATGATGATCAAGGGCAGCTTCTTCCTGACTTCAACTATGCAGGTGAGTAATGTGTATTATTTTATACAAAAAAAATGTAATTCACAGATTGTAATATCTTTAATTTTGTGTTCTTAATATGGTAAACTCACAGTCGTCTGGAATTTTCATTCAACTGGCAAAAATTACAGAGAACTTTTTCCATTCTTTTAAAGTTATTTAAAAATGAATTTGCAATGCGCGTATATTCACCTGCCACCCAGTAATTTCCCAGCTGCCACTCACGGCACTACTCGTCATCCTTCCTCATGCAGGTGCCGATACAGCATAGGGTAGTTGAATGAATGATTATTTAACGATATGTATCTGAAATATTTCACCCATCAGTCGTCTTTGTCTTGTAGGAAGACTGCCAGGCAGGAATTTTGGTGAAAATGTGTTTTATTCGTATAACTGGTAAACCCCATTCCCTATGTGCACTGGATAATGCTGTGTTTGTTGCACATTCCTGTATGTATCACAATTTTTTCCTAGATATAATGTGATTCATTCCCATCCCAAAAATTTAAATTAATGGAAAAACAAACCAAACCAAATTTTTTCTTAGTTGCTATTTAGACCATTTCTCAGATTAAATATGTTAACTTGCAACTTTTCACACTTTTATAGGTCTGCTGATACTATTACCCCTTCAGTTTCATTATTTTAATTTGGTGCCATTTTCACATCTGTTGGCATTTGTTTAGATACAAGTACACCTTAAAAATTTGTTTTCTGGTGGTAGTTTTAGATATTTCAATATTCTTATTAGCAAAATTAAATCTGTACTGGTAGTATTCTGTCTTTTTCTCTTGCTTTGAAGTTATAATGTTTTGTTAGGGATCTTATAGTGCGAGGAATTTGTGCATAAATTAATATAGTTTATTTCTTTCTGATATTTATTTTGTACATTTTCCATCCTGTTCATGCATTGTAGTATTCTATTAAGTGTAGACAGTTGAACATAGGAAACTGAAAGTATACTTCATTTAAATAAAAATAGTGATCTTCCAGCAAAATAGCTTGATTGAAACAAATTTTATGTACAGCAGATTTCTCCTGTGATGTTATTGATAATGAACATAGAGAGCTTCTGGTCTTGTTTTTTCTCATCTCCTGTCTTCTCTCCTTGCCATTCCTTCTCTTCTTCCACCTCATCTTATCTCCCATCCTCCCCTTTTTCACATCTCTCTTCTCTCCACTCTGCTTGTCTCTCTCTTCCTCCATGTTTCCTCTTGTGTTCCATGCTCTTCTGTTATTGGTCCAGTCACTTCAGTCTGTAGAAAGATTTGTAGTGCCTTTAGCATAGGTTGTTTAATAAGACCAGTAGCCATTATTGACATGGCAGTGAAAATAAAGGAAAATCCCAGCCCTGATGGAAAATGAACTCTAGTTGCCCAGTCATTAATCACTTTATATACAGCTATTCCAGGTCGTTTTTGTTACTTTAAAGTACATTTTAGTGAATGCTTTTGTTTTTTCATTATTTTTACAGATCCACCAATGTTGTTTGAATGTAATCAAGGTTGTTCATGTAATCGAATAACGTGTCATAACCGAGTGGTACAGCATGGGTTGACAGCACGATTTCAGCTATTTCGTACCAAAGATAAAGGCTGGGGTGTGCGAACTCTTCGCCCAATCAGCAAGGGTACATATGTTTGTGAGTAAGTATAAAATGTGCCATTTTTCATGCACTATAATGTATTATTACATAATGATTTAGTGTACTAAGGAAATTGTAAATCATTTTAATTTACTTTTGTAATTGGAGCTAGTAAGATGTGAAAGTAGATCTAGATGTGTAATGAAAACATTGCATACAGCAACAAAGCCATTTCTATGTACATATTTTGTTGAAAGTTAAGATTAAAGACTTCTTTGTAAGAGTAAAGCACAAAATTATTCTTTTGAATGATGTTGGCCAGTCATGTTTCCTACTTTCCTTTTAGTTCAAGATTAAGTTTCAGTGATTAGTAATTCATTTTTCATTGAACTTTTCTTTCAGAGGAAATCTGTGGAACTCATTGGAACTGTAATTTATACTCCTTCATTGAGCTTAGCTGTTAAAATTGTTATCTTTTTGCATTTTTGTAATGAAAGTAATGCAGAATATGCCTGATTTGTGTTGAAGTGTAGTTGAAAGTTTGAAGGAGAATATGAAAACTTAAATGTTTTCCCATTTCTGCATACAACTTGACTGTTGTAACATATAAGTGATGTTTATGCTTTTAGGTATATTGGTGAGATCATCTCAGACTGTGAAGCTGATCACAGGGAAGATGATTCATATCTGTTTGATCTAGATAATAGAGTAAGTAACTACTGAACCCACTGAAGTACTTGTACATTGTTCCTTGATCATTAACAGATTTTTCCAAATGTTATTTTTCATATCTCTACAATTTTGTCATGATATTGTGGATTGATAGAATGCTTACCAGAGGGACATGGATACCAAACTATGGTAACCATATGTTCACCATGTTAAAGAGTGCTGATTTTGTCAGAAGTGAGGGTTAGTCATTGGAAGAAAGTCTGCACAGAATGTGACTGGTTTCCAGCATAAGTAATGTCTTTGATTCAAACAGTCAGCACCTTACAACCACGAAGTCTTCTAGCTGTCTCTGTCACTGTTTGATTCGTTCTGGAGTTTTTTAATGATGCTCCACAGTTTTTATAGCGTAAAATACTAAGTGATTCCAGATGATGAATTGGAAAGAATGTGGAAGGAAGTTGTGGTTTATTTAAATGTACTGCCAGAATTTGTCTGAAGGGACTGAAGAAAACCTCAGTCATGTAAGCCAGTCTGTGGGGCTAGATCTGAAACTTGGACCTCTCAGACATGAACATGCAGTCATGATGTTTGGTCATGACATTATTGTTTTGTATTTTTTTCTGTCATAGTATGCATTGAGTGGTGGCTCAGGTGTTGAAAAAATCTTCAATATGTTTGTTGTCCCATATTTTTACATCTTTTTGCACTACTGTATTGATGACAATTTACTTCAGATAATTTTATGGGATAACAAAGCAATCAGGAACAAGATTCCTGATGACCTATGGGGCAAGACACTGGCCCCCAAAAAAGTCCAAATGGAACGTCATCACTTTTCTGAAAAAGGGCTTATTATGTAACAAAATTGATGCATGACAAAACATAGGTATTAATATTATTTGAAACATTAATTTATATGGAGAATAGTAATAAAAAACAAAAACAACAAAATTCTGACTGGGTGTATGTAGGTATATGTAGCATAATTATCTTTTCACAGTTATAGAGTCCACCGAACTAGGCAGAGTAGCAAAGATTGGGTTTGAAAATATGTGTACCCTGAGTACATCTTTTAACTCTTATTGTTTTGAAGGAGAGGATCTGTATGCATATGTGTGTTGGTATAAATTAGGTCTGTCCTCTTTGTTTAGGATGGAGAGACATACTGCATTGATGCAAGGCACTATGGCAATGTGGCACGTTTCATCAATCACATGTGTGTCCCAAATTTGCTGCCAGTGCGAGTGTTCATTGATCATCAGGATCTCCACTTTCCTCGTATCGCCTTCTTTGCAAACCGAGATATCGAAGCCAACGAGGAGCTGGGGTGGGTCAATACTCTGTAAGAGGGTCCAGTGTTTCAGAGGAACAGGCTGCCTCTATCCCCAGGGTTGATCCTGAGCCCTAAAGTTGGAGGCAGCCTGTACCACTCACATTTCTGTATGGTGTCACAGCCCAGAAGACCACAATCCAATCGATCTCTGCTGTGAAAACCTCAAAGCATGAAATTTGATATTGAGAGATTTAAACATGATTATTTTGTTCAAGTTGAAATATATATTCTTTATGAAGGTGATATCTTTTATTAATCCAGTGAGAGGGAGGAAAACTTTTTTAAATAACCGGAATTAGAAATATGCTGCTTGTTTAAAGAAATTATTTTCAGTAATAAGTTGAAAAGTTTGTTTTGAATTGATAAAATGTCATGTCTTAATCTTTTCAGTGTTAGGGTTTCTAATTTTTGGATGCATTTTTCCCTTAGGTTTAGACAGACATTTCTGTTAAAAGGGAACTTCAAATGCATTAAATGCTTGTAGTGTGTATTATGGGTACTTCTATTTATTGGGCATGTGCGGACATTTTATGTGTCTGCATTTTTTTCAGGTACAAGTTCATGGTAAATATCCCCATTATTTTCCTTTTGTGTGCTTCTGAAAGGGTCATGTTTCCTTATTCAGGCCTGTCTATTAGGATAGTGAAATCATAGATTATCTAAATGGATGAAATGTGAAGTGCATGCAAAACTGGTTTGAAAGTGTGACCAGAGTCTGTTCAGGAGACAGAGGTTGTTTGGGTTAAGGTTGAACAGTAGTGTTTGTGGTGATGGTATAGATTCTTTAGTGTCGTAACAGCGGAGAATTTCTGGAACAGCCAAATGACAGTCAACAACACAGGAATATGTTTATATCATGAAGTTAGTTGGATAGGCCCACTGCTTAGTCTTAGGATTTCCATGACGCCAAAGAAAAGAATCATCATGTATTGCATGAGCTTATGTTTTTGTTTTGTATTTTACCATAGCAGTTTGTTATTATCATCCATTCCATTATAGACCAGTTGAATCTTGTTATGGATATTACAAAATGTCATTTGAGTGGTGTTCCCAAGCTTCTTTTTTGTTTTTGTTGATCTTTTTTAATATTGTTGGTGCATTTTTATAGTTTCTTCTGTGATCTGAAAATTGTGTTATTTGCTTGACTAATTTAAATGGAAAATTGGCAAGTTATGGTTTTGGACAGTACCATAAAGTTAAACACTAGCTGAAGTGATGGTTGCATGCTGCCAGGCGATATGTTGATGACTGCTGAGAACTTGGTTATGCTTCCCAGTTTCGACTATGGTGAGAAATTCTGGATCATCAAGTGCAAGTCTTTCACCTGTACGTGTGGTGCAGAAACGTGTCGTTACTCAGAGACCACCATCAAGCAGACACTGGATAACTACAATAAGAGACTACTCCAGGATGAACTCATGCAGCAGAGTGAATTGCAGTTGCTTCAGTAAATGTACAGGTCTCCTTCATGACCTATGTGCTGCTGGACTGTGCATCTACTCAGGGAGAATTGTGTTAGAATGAATATGTGAAATTGCAGGCAAAATAAAGTAAAGTAATTTATGTTAGACCAACAACAGTTGATCTGCTGTCCAAATATTCTCCTCCTCTACTAACATCACAGTAATATACAAGTCACTGTCACTGTGAGTTTGATCGTTCAGTGAACTGTTAACGTTCACTTACAGCTGATTGGTGAAGAAATAAATTTGAAAATTCGTAGTAACCTGTGGAACATAGGTGATGAATGTTTTCCATCTCACCGATGGAAATTTAAAGAAGTTCCAACCTGCTTGATAAACAGTTGTAGTAAGTAATGATTTATATTATCAAATATTATTGTTGTCATCATAAAATCTGTAATAAGACACCCTATACTTAGCAGCATGTCAACCAATAAAATATTCTGTGCTACTTAGGCAAATCATAGTGATTGTTTGCCAAGGCTGTTATAGAACATGTTGAGTTTGTTTATGTGTCGTCAGTTTTACAGTATTGTGTGTAATGGGTTTTACTTCTCCAGCCAGGCATGTGCCTGCTTAGAGACTTTGGACAAGGAATTTTGGAAACTGAAATACAGGGTGTCCGGATGAAAGGTATCCAAAATAAAATCATTATATCTCAGAAAAAGTTTATTATACACATTAATGTGTTACTCCATTACAAAGGGATACTATCATTTTTTTGCGTATATAATTTTCTCAATAAATTTAAATGTGTGCTCCCTTGGTGGCACAACAAATATCCAAGTTTGAAGAATGTTTGGTGTTACCATTAAATTCGTTAAAAAATAAATCTTCTTGTGGATATGATGGGTTGTCAAATAAAATCATTAAATTATGTGGTGAACAGATAGCAAAACCACTTACTTATATTTATAATCTTTCTGTAAGTTCGGGCATATGTCCTGACCGATTGAAATTTGCAAATATTATACCATGTTTTAAGAAAGGTGATGTTACTGAAATTGCGAACTATAGACTGATATCTTTATTGACAAGTTTCTCTAAATTATTTGAAATATTAGTGTTTAGCAGGCTTAAACAGCATTTTATAAGAAATGATATCCTGGCTCCTGAGCAATATAGCTTTCGTAAGGATATTTCTACACAAACCACAGTCTTTCATCTAACTGATACTGTTCTTAAAGCATGGAAGAATAAGGAGTTTGTGGTAGGTATTTTTTGTGATTTGATAAGGCCTTTGATTGTGTCAGTCATGATCTGTTGATTCAAAAGTTGAAAATTTATAGAGTCAAAGGGCCTATTTTGAAATGGTTGGAGACTTGTTTAAAAAATAGAATGCAAAGAGTTGTGCTGCATACTTGTAATTCGACTACTACAGTCTCTGAATGGAAATCTATAAGGTTTGGTGTTCCACACAGATCTGTTCTGGGACCAGTGTTGCTTAATGTTTATATTGTAACGTGTTTTTTCCACTGAAGACGCTGTTTGGATTGTTAATTTGAGCCGTCGAGTCCCTTGACCCTGTGGGTCGAGAACCACGCTCTGCTACCACTTTGAGCCGTCGAGTCCCTCGACCCTGTGGGTCGAGAACCCAGTTCTCCTACCCACTTAGTCCCGTGAACTCCTTTTCAATATGGGTAAGGGACAGGCTCATGAGAACGACTTGCTTGTACGTGATGCACTATGCCTCCCCAAGGTCGAGTAGGGGATCTCGGGAGAGGAAAACCACTGTCGGCACTATGGGCCAAGCTGGACGGATCTGCTAGTCTGAACTAGTAGGGAACACACACAACCCAAGTATACACAAATACAACTGGCGTTTCCAACATATAAATAAATGTGTATATTGATAACAAAGGTATACAGGTGTACTCTGCCTGATGGGCAGGCACTGGTCAAAACATAATCAACTGTTTATACAGAATTACTCTGTGGCTAAGCGCACAGACGCAAGCATAGGCACGCCTCATGGCATTGATCAATTTGACTAGGAAAAGACTGTACTCTGGCGAGCCTTAAGGGCACAAAGAAATATACACTCGTATTCACACGCCTGAGGGGCGACCGGCTATTCAAGCCAACTCAAACTTCAAACAAATCCATTTACTTACGCCACACGGCGTCGTGATGAAAAGGAAACCAAATACAACAGTAAGTCACTTACTGGCGTTTCCAAATTACAAACACAAGATTAACCTCGCGACTTGATACAACCTTCATCACGTCACGAGGGCCCTCTTCCCCCTTCCGATACTGCAAGGGCCGAAACAGAATTTCACAAGCTTAAGCAGCCTAAACGCAGAATTTAGGAGCAGCGNTACAAACCCTACACAATATTCTATTCACTCTTATCTTCACTAGTCTACATGTATTCACAGTACGATACGGGATCTATACAAATGTCACTGTATTACACACTCCCAATTACTTCTCTGGTGAGCCAAGCATCTGCTTCTCACACTATCACTTCTAGTCAGATGTTCCAATATTCTTCTTTCCGCTACAACTGAACTCGGCGACTGTTCCAATTTAACTGTTTCCAGCGACGGCTACATTTCAACTGTCTTCATAGGCAGTGTAGTTCTCTTATAAACCCTCAGCCAGACAACGGGAAAAGCCTTGCTTCCTTGTTGCCTAGTCGCGTGTTTACGGGTGTTGCTGGGCAGCACTGTCTAGAGTTGTTTCCTGCTCTGCAGTAACTGCAGCATCCCTTGGTCACGTCACCATGGGAGGGGGTGGGGTGTTGACTGGCCTATTACCTAGCAACGGCAACACTCCGAAAGTGTTACGTCACCACTGGGGGGTAAGGGAAGGAGTGTTGACTTGCCTGTTACCATAGTAACGACAGCGCTCCGATGCCGCCACGTCACCGCTGGGGAGGGAGGGGGTGTCCTCCATGGCACAACACATCACAATATTAATGATTTCCCAGGTACTCTTAAGGATATAGCACGTGCTATTTTGTACGCGGATGACACACAATAATTTGAATTACCTCAAATGACCTAAACTCTTTGAATATTAAATTAAATGAAGTTATGACTAGGGTTTCAAGCTGGTTTCAAAATAACTATCTGATACTTAATTTGAGTAAAACTCACCTGATTAAATTTGTGACTCCTAAGTCTCCAGAGTATACATTATTGATAACATTTAATAATTTTAGACTTAAAGATGTTGATAATGTTAATTTTTTAGGTATGTATTTAGATTGTCAACTTAATTGGTAAAAACAGTCTGAAAAATTGTTAAAGAAACTGAATACAGTGTGTTTTATGCTCAGGAAGTTACAATCGTTTGTCAGTGAACAAGCTCTTCGAATGGTCTATTTTTCTTATTATCAGTCTCAGCTTGAATATAGTATTATATTCTGGGGTTCTTCTCCAGTTATGAAAAGTTTATTTGTTGCCCAAAAAAGAGCGATTAGGGATATGCTGAGTTTGAGTCCTGGAAACTCGTATAGAGAAGGTTTTAAGAGGTTGGGTATTTTGACGGTTCCTGGCCTGTATATCTATTCTATATTGATGTCTGCTGTTAGAAATCACAATTTTTTTCAAACCAACAGTAATATTCATCATATAAACACTAGACAGTTTGGAAACTACATGCGTCATCAGTGAGATTATCTTCAATCCAGAGAGGCGTGTTATATTCATGCATTATGGTTTATAATAATCTTCCTCAAAATATACAAAGGATGAGTGATAATGTGAAGATTTTTAAACACACACTGAAAAGTTTCCTCACAACAAATGCTTTTTATTCATTAGATGAATAGATTTCTGCTAAGCATGTATAACATTTAATAACTATACTCCTTGCAATTTTATTTATGAATGACAATGTAAATTATGGTTATTTGGTGCTTTTGGTTGTGTGTGGTTGTTTGCTGTTGACACGATTGTACTTCTGCAGTCAAGTCTTATATTGATGAGTTCAATATCCGGTGCAATTCGGACAACGGATCAGTGAATCTATGAATCATGTATGTATGTACCCTAGCCACAGCATCCCTTATGCGGGATTTCAGGTGTTGAAGGTTGTTGATCTTAATCTGGTTGACAATGTTCTTGACACAACCCCACAAGAGAAATCCACCGGGTTTAAATCCGGTGACCTAGAATGCAAAGCGATTGGTTCACCTCTGCCAATTCATATCCCAGCCATCTCTCTGTTCAGGTGATTCCTAACATGGTGGCAAAAATGTAGCGGTGTATGCTCGTAATCTGGGTATGAAAAAATACTTCCAGAGTTTTCCTTTCCGATGACATAAACCAGATACGTGTATTTGTATTTGTATTTATTGTAAGTTCAAGAGATCCAAAAATGGATATAGAACATGTCATGACAATTAGTTTCTGAGATATACATTTTTAATTTTGAATACCTTTCATCTGGACACCTGGTACTTATATACCCAATTTTATAAGAAATTTAAAAACATAAAACTTTGTTTCACAGGGCAGAGAAATCATATAACCATCTTCAAAACATATTTGAGCCTGTGTAATCATCAGATAGTAATATAGATTGTTACATTATCATTAGGAAGTCAGTGGGGTCTATTTTGAGTATATTATGGGAACTGTACTCACCATATCAGAGATCTGGTTGAGCAGCAGCACTTTCTTTCTGTAAGGTTGCTGACACAAGATGTGATCTACCCTCAAAGATATTTCAGGCAAACTATAATAAGACTTACTAGTGAAAGGTTATGAATATTTTCAGGATGGTCGAACAGAATGATTTGATATTTATTTAGTGTATGTAGTTACATCTAATCTTACATGCTCACATATTTGGTGGGAGGAATGTATTAAGATGATTGTATGCAGCCACCAAGACAATTGGTTTTACAAATCTGTTCTTTGGAGGAACAGCTTTCTTATTCATTTTCACTTTTATTTTTCTCTAGCTTGTGTACACTATAATTATGCTTGTCTTCATTGAAAGATATTTGGAACACACCTGATTAATTACAATCAAGGATTTCCTTCTGTCAGTGAAATTCCTCAGCACAGGGCCACTGGCAAGGAAACATCTTAGTGATAAAGTAAAAGCAAGTAAATTTATTTAATCAGCAGGAGTAGAAACCTGTATTCTGAACACACATGTGTAGTTTTAAAACTGGTTTGTATTGAATGTTATTGAGGTTATCATTTATTGTTGCTCTTGGTGCAGCAGATTAAACACTAAACTGGTAAAAATATTGAAAGGGGGAATATTTGTCACAGAGATGGTTAAGAGGGGGACGTAAAAATTGAATATTAACTCCCTTACGGCAGGTTTATTCTGCGGAGTCATTAATGCCACTGTGAGTTTTTGCTGCAGTTTGTATAAAAGTGATATCTATTATAAATTTGAAAACATAATAAAGAATTTTACTTTGATTTACTTCAAAATTAATAGAGAAACAAAGTTATCATGTGCCTCCTAGTGCAAAATGTAGCCAAGGGATGGTAGATAAAGGTATGTTGTGATTTGCTTTTCAGTACAAATGGAAGGGGTTCTATTTATTTATTTATTTATTTATTTTAATTTTGCTGGTTTGGGAGTGTAGAAGGGTTAAGGGAAACAAATTAAGTGTAATATTCCACTGTTACAACTAAACACTAAAAATATCTCCTTTCAAAAGTTATCACCCGGGGCAAGTACAGTAGGCCAAACAGTGGCCGCAGTGCCGAGTGGACCCAGCTTGACTCCACCCCCCACTAGCGAATTAAAAAAAAATATAATTTTTACATTTTATTAGTATGAGATTTGAGGTTCTCATGGCAGTAAATTTTAATATTATCATCTTCTGAGATGATGTCCAGTAGCCTGGTAGATAGGTACGTACATTGACTTAATTACTGACTGAAAATAAGATTTAAAAATAAAAATGTTTTATGGATTGTGATGGCAGATTTTGAACTAAAGGCAAAACTTGTTATCAAAATGCTTTCTTACTGTGAAAGTTGCTTGAGTAATCTAGACTGTTGCAGGGTTATTTTAATTTTTAACTGCCTACTCATTGAAATGGATTTATGTGATAAATTTTGTAATCGGAAATACTGTTTAGATTCTGCTCATTTTATTGACTTTTTACTAATTAAGACAGTGAGTACAGGTGCCACTGTTATGTATACAATTTCCCTTTGATTCATCTTTTCAGGCTTACTATGTGCCAGGTGTGTTAACATAAAAAGCGTGTAGTTGCAGAGTATAGTTTGAACATTGTCATTGTTGCACTTTTCCTCCATTGCTCCAAAGTAACACCATGTGTCTGAATTTACATTTCACATTATTTGCAATCCAGGTCTGTTTCCTTATATTTGAACCATGATTTGATAAAAGCTTGAGATGAGTTCACAGTTTCTGAAATGTAAACTCAAGTATGTAGGTTGTAAATATAATTCGTTTTAAGATACTCGTGGAGTTATGTGATCCTAATTTACTTGTAACTGTTCTCTTGCTTGCGAATTGAATCCCTATTTCTTCCTATGCTTATTGGTGCTTCCCAGTATCTCATCTTCCTCTTAGGTGAGTATGAATTCTGTCATTTACAGTTCTTTTCAGATGAAATTCATGGTAATTATAGTTTGTTATTTTGTTGTTTCAACGAAGTAACTTGTTCAGTGGGTTAAACTGCAAATTATAGTCAGCTTTTTCTTGTGTAAGTATTCGTAATATAAGTGTTTATAGCATTTGTTTTATATGTTTCTGAACACATTTTTTATATTCTTTTATAACTGTGACCTAACAAAATAAGCTGACATTTTTATACAAATATTAAATTAAATTTAAAAATTGTTCACTGGGAATATATTTCTTGTTTTTACTTAAAATAAGATCTTTGAAAATTGAATATACACTTGCAGTTTCAGATATTATTCCTACAGTAGTTTGCATTTTATAATATGTTGTTGCTCAGATGGATTTTAATGCATGATATAAGCCAAGGGTCGCCAACATGCATTTTAAAGACTGCATATACCTCCCTGGTTTTTTTATGCAGCCATCAGTCTTTGTAACAAAATTTGGTATTGGAGGATATTAGGATGTTTTAGTCTAAGATCAATTTTTGGATGCAGCTATTATGGATTAATTAAGTTTTTTCATGAAATCATGTTCCTCTTGGACTTACATCAGAGTGTGGGTTGAATACAATGTGTGAAGTTCTGTATTTATTTGTGACAGTACTAGATATCTCTAGTAATGTTATCATGTGAGATGTTTGTATCATGTATGCCTGTATCAGGCCAGCAGAATGATTTTCTCTTTAATGAATCTGAATACTTTAATATATGAATTTTAATTTAAAAAACTTGTGATAATAAGTAACAGAAAGGATGTTTGTAATGTTTTTGGATGAACTGCTATGTTGAGTGTAATTTTGTAGCATCTGTAAATTAAGTAAACTGGAATATATAAGTTAAGTAATTCAGATTTAAATTTATTAAAGCTAGGATGGCTCAGTCAATATAGTGATTAGGCTGTGGGCTGGCCAGTTGGGGAATCGGGGTTCAATTCCCAGGCAGAAATCTTACTGCTTTCCATAGCAACCAGATAGCTTGGCCCACCCAGCCAGCCTTCCATCCAGTAGATGTGAGAGTTCTTTTCATGGGGGTGAAGCAGCTATAGAATGAAGCTGACTGCTCACCTCCCTGCTTCCAAGGTTAAGAATGCATGGAGCTGTGCCTCCTCTCCCTCATTCATCTTTATCCTTCATTTTTACATTTAAATTTATGGAGAGTTTGTGATAATAAATGTGGTTTAAGACATACTCTGCTGTGCATAGTCAGGAACTGTGCATTGTGCTGGAGTTGTTTCTGGCTTAAAACAAGTCAATAAATTCTATCATTGGAAAGTAAAAAGAAAAATATATTTTACTTTTATTTTGTGGGCTGAATATAATACACTTATTTCTGTCTGACTGGTGAATGTTTACGTATAACTACAGGTCACACAACATATATTTTAGCATGCTGTAACATTGACTACAGGTTTTTTTTATATACTTCTCATTTGATAACAATTAACCATTTTCCACAGTTGTACAAGTGTGACCGTGTGTAAGGCTGACAACCTACCTCCATCTTTTAGCCAATTGTCTGGATAATGTGGGACCCTCAACATCTCACAACCCTATGGGCCCCTGAGGCCTATTACAGGGATAACTTTACCTTTACCTTATATATATATATTCATTAGTTTAAAACTTTTTATTTTGTTAAGCTCTTGGTGTGATCATTCGTTGGTAGTATGGCCTGAAGCCCGTGACGTTTAACGAGATCCTTTCTTCAAATTAAGCAATTTGAATGAAGGTGAATATTACAGTTTTACATTCATTGGTAATTTGTGTGCCATATGCATTGAATATCTAAACATTGTTTCACATTCTAAAAGCAGTGCTTTTATAAATGCAGTTGAACGTGTAATAATATTTTGTCTTAAGTTCAGAAGACTGAAGGGAAGAGACCACATGGGAGAACTGTGTCAGATGGGAAGATAATATTAAACTTGATCTCTAAGATATAGTTAGGGATGGTGTGGGCTAGATTCATCTGGCTCAGGATAGGAGTCAGTGCTGGGCTGTTGTGCACACTCCAATAAATCTTCAGATATTATAAAAGGTGGGGATTTCTTGTCCAGCTGATTAGTGACCATTAGTTTCTCAAGAACTCAAGTGCATTACATTTTTTTATGTGGTGTGTAATAAAGTCAGATGAGATACTCTTATCATCAGCAACATCATCATTAGTCACCAAGTGTCACAGTTGAATGGTTATCCTGTCTGACATTGGTATGGTGTCCTGTAGGCATTCTGGACAAATGGTGTGATAGCATC
This sequence comes from Cryptotermes secundus, assembly GCF_002891405.2. NCBI lineage: Eukaryota > Metazoa > Arthropoda > Insecta > Blattodea > Kalotermitidae > Cryptotermes > Cryptotermes secundus. Next base: position 45,057 of record NW_019721760.1, read on the forward strand.
TTAAGATAGACCCTTGCCACTTTCTTCTACATCCTGCTAAGACAAACAAGACATAAGATATTGCTGTTACCACACTGGTTGGTCTGGAGGTTATACTGTACCGTTGCACTCGAGGGATGCTCAGTTTGATTTAGGCTAGGAAACTGGCTATCATGACTGAAGTTTTTGTGATCTTCCTTAGCCTTGCAGGCAAATTCTGAGATTATACTTCAGTAGTCCATGACCACTTTCAAGTCATTTCTGATCGAGCAGTCATCCTATCACCCAATGGTGTGCAGTCTACTGTAGATACTGACAGCATCGTTAAGTAACCTACACACAAAAAAAACGGGCGATACTTTTCAAGGTGTAGGCCACCAGCAAAATTGGCTAAACTACTGCATTCAGGTGTGCTATTGCAAAATTCAAATTAAACTTTCTCTTCTGAATGCTTGCAAATTAAAATTTCCATTATCACAAAATGTTTAGTATTTGTTTGTGTAATTTATGTCATATTCAGTAGGTGGTGTTCATATTACAGAGAACAGTTTAGGAAACTTGGAAGCTGGCTGAAGCATTGTTATAAAAAGAAGTGTAAAGGTATCCCTGTAACAGACCATGGAGACCCATAGGGTTGTGAGATGATGGTAAGAGAAACTTGCTTCTTTAGCAAAGTATCCACACTTAGGTGTATACTAATGAATTTCCAGTTCAGTCTGAATATGCTAAAACATCCTAGTTTTTCTGAGCGCCTAATAATTACCTGAGTTTCCAGATTCGTCAGCCATTTAATCACCAATTCTTTTGTTGATAGTTTATTCAAATAAATGACTATGCTGTTACTTTATTAATTTAAAATCTCTGGTCATAGAACTGAAAGGTTCAGTGCCACTAACATCAAAGTCTGCTATTGGACACAGACCTGTTTCTCTTAGTACATTATAGTTTCAATGCATTGATTTTGGTCAAAGTGTATAAGCAGGTCAAGTTAGCATTCCTTTTATTTTGTAAATTCCAGTCCAAATTATGGGTGACATTCTTTACCAGTGCATGCATATATAATGTGTATACAGAATAATACATTTCTTCTGAAAAAAACAGTATTTTTTACCAGCATAATTTTCTTATATAGTAGAGTCACTGCCAGAAGCCTTCCACCATATTGGAGTTGCACACTAAATGTTACATCTTTGTTTGTTTGTTTTTTGTTACATGTCAGTTTTTATTTGTTTTATATATTTATGTGTGTACCTTTTGTTTTATTAATGAGAAAGAGGCAGTTGGGTAATTTTGTGGTTAAATATGTGTGCATAATTTTGTTATATTCTTCTTTATACATAAGGCACTGGATGATCAGCATCAGAAGACAAAATGTTAATCTTGAGTCACAAACATGTTGTACATGTACATTCAAACCACACATAAATAATTGAAAACTGGTACACTTAGATGTAATTTGATTCATGAAGAGCATACTAAACATGCATAATTACAAATTGTAACATTTTACGAATGCATTAAAAGTAATTTGGTTTTTAAGTATACATTATTTTACCATATGGATTCCAATATTTCTTCACAGAAATTGAATCTGTGGCAAAGACCTTGCAAAACCAAAGAAATTAATGTAGACAGTACTGTTTATTATTATCCAGTATTTTAAGATTTGAAGAACAGAGGTGTACAATAGAGTGATTTTTTCCATTTGTTCTGCATAAGTGTGATATGTGGCATTTTACTTTTTATGAAGGAACACAAATTATAGATGCTTTGAAACAGCAGTCAGGAAAATGTTTTGACCCCAAAAAGGACGATGCAATTGAGCAATTTGGGATATTAAGGAATTTTATGTATTCGACTAGTCAGCCAATATTGTTGGGATAGTGAAATCTGGGAGTTCAGGATAAAAGAAAAATACACATAGAATTCGGCTTTTGCAAAATGATCACTTGGAATACCAAGGAGATGGAAGGGTAAAATGAAGATGGATCTTAAGAACATAAGTTGTGAGGATGGGTGATGGATTAACTGGCTCGGTATTGTGTCCAGCAGCGGGGTTTGGTATCACCACTGTTGAAAATTGGTTATTGCTAACATAATATTAGCATTTCACGATAAAACAAAAAAAAACTGAAATATGGCATGACACAAGACAACTTTCTTTACACTGCTTAAACACGTTTTAAGGATGCAGAAAGTAGATGCCAGCCAAAGTGATAAAATTTTGTTTAAAACAATTTTCCTTATGGTTTCATTTGATTTTGAAACATCAAAAGTGTACTGTATTTTAAATTACATTTTTATTATTATTAATAGTTACTGTATCTTGCAATTTCAAGCTATGATCAGTCCCATTTACTATTTCTTCCCAACATTTTTGTTTCCCAACTTCATTTAATTTGCCTTTTCCAACTTTTCAGTCTTTGTCATTTGTGGGACAGATCAAGAAAATGTGGAGGAGTTCCCCAGGTGCAAGAATGGCATTCTACAACTTGAAATTGATGGTAAATGTACTACTATTGTCATCAGAATTTGGTTTCCATGATTGTACTTGAAGATTTAGCAATCCAGAAGCATGGAGCAGTCAATAGCAATATATGTTCGTGCGGGTATTAATGAAGTTACTGAGATTTGTGAACGCGACCCGTCGTCGTCGGTTGACTAATGCGATTTCCTTGACATCATCCTTCCGCCCCTCATCCCACCTCCCGCTGAATACTGAAGCAGATGTATTTGCGAGTTAATTCAGTTTGTTACGGAAAGCAGTTTTCTCTCTCGCGCGCGCGCTCTCCTTCTTCTTTCCGTCCGTTTATATTCCTATGTTCTCTCTTTGTTCCTCACTTCAAGACGGGAATCAGGGGCATCGTATTTCGGTTGCGTCGCATTCAACTGGTGTCGCCGTGGGTTGGGCCTATGAACTGTTCCCGCCTTTTGGCCAACAGGTTGGACTCTCTCTTCACATTAAACTGGAGACTATAGACTTCGCGGATTGTGACAACATTTCTCTTCAATAACATTGTTGTATGTCGAATATGGCGAGCAGCATAGAGCTTCCTGTTACGGTTCACTACGGACAATGGAAGTTTACAATCCGATTAAGTTTTCCTACGTTTATCATGATGATTGTGATGAGGATGAAAATGATGATTAAAAACAAAAATAATTTATATATTTAAGGTTTATTTAACAATGCTGTCAGTAGCTCTGATTGTATAACAGCGAATGGTAGGATGATTGAATGAATGAACGCATCGGCCCTTGCACCGCGACCTTCAACGAATGATAGGATGACTAATGACTGGAGAATTTGAAATGAAGAAGGGGGCGGTAGTGGCCTATATCTGCGTATTATCCCGGCATTCGCCTGGAAGTACTGAAGAGGATCACGGAAAACCTGTCAATATGATATGTGTCCCAGCCGTGATACCAAACCGGCATCTGCCAGTACCAAGTCAGAAACATTATGTATGAGCCAACTTGCTCGGTACCAAAAATAACAACATGCTTTGTTAGAATGGAGAAATAGTCACTAGTAGGAAAATGAATCACGAAGGTTGCAAGAATAATCCAGTCTGAGACAAATTTTTATACCCAATCTGCAGCAAGAATACCAATTAAAAGTAACAAAATGTAAGCTTACCCCAAACATGTACTGAAGCTAACGTCGTACCAGCACCAAGTTGCATCACTCCTTTGCTGACATTATCCATAAAAATATCCACAGCAACATCAGATATCCGTAATTACTAAAGAAAATCTTCAAGCTTAGAAGGTCATTGTTGGTAAACGTCTAAATCTGGAGAATTTGGGGGCCATTGCGTGTGTTTGACGAACTCAACTGTAGCGTCATTCGACACTTTCAAGGACGAAGTAGTGTGAGTGTGAAAGCGCCTTTTTTTAACGTTCGGAATAAAAATTATGTGTAATGAATCAACCTAACTGTATGAATCTAGTCATACACGTACTTAAATATGTTTTACACTGTTATATTTTAGCGTCCTATTGCACTGATTTAAGTTCATGATTTGTTTATTCCGTCTTGCAGTGCATACACTTATCTATCTTCTTCTCTCACTTTCACTACATGTTTCGGCATAAGAATGCCATCTTCAGGTGCTACTCAATTCACGTCAAACTAGTACATTGTATGCCTTGTCTTCACTTTAAAATAACTAAAATATATGTCCATCATATATATTGACAAATGTCAATCGTAAAAATATTAAAACTGTTCAGGGTTCCCGATCGCTACGTCGTATCTTATTCCGAAACATGTAGTGAAAGTGAGAGAAGAAGATAGATAAGTGTATGCACTGCAAGACGGAATAAACAAATCATGATGTTTTACACATTTTACTTGCGTTTCATTATAATTCGACAAGTCATTCATTCTTACCATTAAAAACATTATTTTTTTCGCCACCCTGTCGTCTCCTTCATCGCTTGTTGAATAAGAATATGAACACCTTTACCTCGAAACAGCAGTAGACGTGCTGTTTTCTTCTCTTTAGCACGTACATTGTGGGGAAACTCAATATTAGCTTCATTCCTTCCACATAGTGCATGTGTGAGTATGTCTGCTGGAAATCCGACGTTAGATTTCCAACAGGCGCAGCGATTTTTTCACTTTGTCACCATGTGGAGTTCGGTCTGGGGCCGAACCAGCCTCCCATCCAACGACTTCCTGGAGCCCTCTTCCACGAGTGTGAAATGGAACACCACATCCTCTATTATCGGCGCTCAGAATGTCTCCAAGGCGTAATGTTTTTACATTTCGTTACACAGAGAATTGCGCAGTTTTTTCTTCACATGTCTAGCAAATTCGAAGTAGTGTCAAAGTAAAACGATTCAGCAATAATAAACGCATAAAGACTTAGTCATATAGATTACAGCTTAATAGAATAAAGGTAGGTGACTGTTAATTAACTCCATGGTCTTCTTGGGCTTGAGTGAATATTCGATACTCAGTTGACAAAGAAATCCTGTACGTTTGATTTGTTTCATTCTGGTCCGTCACAATAGCAATATTGCAAAAGGTTGATTAATTCCGTCCAGTGTGACTGTACTTTTGTGGAACCCGAATGTCATCAACTTGTTCGCCAAAGCCCTCTGTTGGACATTGTCTAAAACGAGTTTAATCAAGCCAACACGTTCACACGGTATTTATCCAATATAATTTATAATATTATCCGGCAATATATGCGTGTTATCTCACGTGGTGTCTTGGCTGGAAGTTCAACGACAAAGATACACATCAAATCTCGTATAAGGACTTATCACCTAAATGTCAAAGATTTTTTTTTCCATCCCAGAATTATACAAAGGAAAACTCTGATATGCTTTACAAAGAACGTGACTGTACATGTAGCAAGAAAGAGAGTGCAGTGACGTTTTCTTCTTTCAATTCCATCTAATGTATTTGTGTCAGAATTGGTCCAGAGATATTGGCAAACACACTTGAGGCAAAGGGATTGTGGCATCTTCATTGTCCGTCTCTTCTGTGTTTATCTTGAAAATACATGCCGGTTTGAAAGATGAAATTTTTCATTTGTTGAGATAATTCGACCAGAAAAACCTCGATGTTCGACAGAACATATAAGAATTCTGATCGAAATATGTGACATCTGGACCCTTTACCCTAGGCTATTGATCAAATAATCATCCTGAAATCTGCAGAACGTCTACTGAAATCCAAGTATCATACAAAATCAAGTTGTAGCATTAGGAGTGTGAATATCAGTGAAATGAAAGTGACAATTTGTAATAAAAAATCCATCACGTTGCAAAATATTTCGATTTGCTTTCATCATAGAACCAATTTCACGTTTTAAGTAATATTTGTTATGAAGTTATAATGTGAACAATAAAATAACGTCAGTATTGAGGAATATGTGGACTGTAAACGAAACATTGAGTCAAGTACAGATGGAGACAATTGTCTATGCCGATGATGTGAATCTACTGGGTGATAATGTAGATACCATAAAAGAAAACACAAACTTTGATTCAAGCAAGTAGAGAGGTTGGTCTAGAAGTAAACACACAGAAAACTAAGTATATGTTACTGTCTCGTCACCAGAATTCAGGGCAAAATCATGATATAACGATGGTTAACAGATGTTTTGAAAATGTGGCACAGTTCAGATATTTGGGAACAACGACAACAGATCGAAACCTGATTCAGGAGGAAATTAAGAGGCGATTGAACTCGGGTAATGCTTGCTACCGTTCAGTCCAGAACCTTTTGTCTTCTCGTCTGTTGCCCCAAAACATAAAATTTAGAATATACAAAACTACAATTTTGCCTGTGGTTCTGTATGGGTTTGAAACTTGGTCTCTGACATTAAGGGAGGTACATAGACTGATGGTGTTTGAGAACAGGGTGTTGAGGAGAATATTTGGACCGAAGAGAGATGAAGTGACAGGAGGTTGGAGAAAACTTCATAATGAGGAGCTTCATAACTTGTACTCTTATCCAAGTATAATTAGAATGATCAAGTCACGGAGGATGAGGTGGGCAGGTCATGTAGCACGAATGGGGGGACGAGGAATTTGTATAGGATATTGGTGGGAAAGCCAGAAGGAAAGAGACCACTAGGAAGACCAAGGCGTAGGTGGGTAGATAATATTAGAATGGGTCTTAGAGAAGATGGGATGGTATGGATTGGATAGATCTGGCTCAGGATAGGGACAAATGGAGGGCTCTTGTGAACACGGTGATGAACCTTCGGCCATAAAATGCTGGGAAATTCTTGAGTAGCTGCAGAATTGGCGGCTCTTCCAGAAGGGCTCAGCTCCATGAGTAAGTAAGTAAGTAAGTAAGTAACAGATGGAGGACAAGTCAGAATGTTGCAAAGCGATGATGCGATACCTAGACAAAATTCCGAAAGACATATTATCAAAAACCACTTTGAATTACCAACCTTGACGAAGTACAAATATAGGTAAGAAGGTAAAGTTTTCCCTTGTACTTAACTAATTAAGCACTAAGCCATGAAGGCGTATGGGGAACTGGATGTATAGACGCATATTTTCTTGACCTCCGCACTAGCTGGAAGTGAGTGGTCTGCTTCGCTACCCGGCCGCTTTACCCCCGATACCCATTGGATAGGAGGTTGGGTGGACCCCATATACAGCCTGGACGACATGGAGAAGAGAAAATTCTTGACTTTACCGGGATTCGAACTCCGACCTCCTCTGTCGTCCAGCCCGTAGCCGGTCGCTATACCAACTACGCTATTCCGACCCTACTAGTTATTTGATTTTAATTTCCCAGATCACACAAATATTGGCAGAATTAATAACCCTTGGGCAGGAGCAAGAGAGGCTTTTCGGCCTGTTTTTAAAAACAGAAGAAGAAATGTTCATTGCCGTATTTCTAGTCAAGATATTGTGAATATGTTCCAGGCAGGACATGGCATTGAAATAGGCCTACAAATATCGAATATCATGAGAAAAGTAAAAAGGCTTGGTCGTGGATGTTCCGTAATAAAAGTAAGTGCGAACGGACAGTCATTATCACCAAGATTGGTGCAATTGTAAACGCTTAATGGGAGATATGTAAAAGGTCAAACCGAACAACGAAAGAAGCCGGATAATGAAACGAAAGTACACGCCGTTGTAAAGCGAGGCACGTAAGTATGACATGGCACAGCCTGCCCGCGTGAAGGCTCGTCTGAATCTGCAGGCAGATCGGGTCTATAAGTGTGGACGTCCAGATAATTTGGTTGTTAATTAATTATTAGGTTATTTAGACAACTTTTTTTCAACTACGGGGGTCAGTGTCGAATTGCAGTTGAGGAAGACTGAGTACATGTAATTCAGGCAAGAATTAATTAACATGTCAAATTAAGAGAAATAAAAAACACGGACTGTAATTAATTTTCAAACTCGCAATTCATAATTATCTCAACGTCAACAAGTTTCTTGGAACTCACGGTAGCATTGCACATAACGGAAAACTATAGAAATGGAAAGAGAGAAGAAGAGATTGAAGATTAGAAGGTAGGTAGAAAGAATGTAGGACTATAAGAAGAATGGAAACAATACATCAGAACAACAGAAGAAAGGACAGAAGAATAAAGAATGTTAGAAAGAACGAAAGAGGTGGGAAGCAAGATGGAAACTTGGAGAAATAAATCTCATTTCGTGCTCAAATTTAGCCATGCTACAAAATATATGCGGGTTATTTAAGGTGGAACAGACCAAAGGGATGATACAGGGAGATTAAGACAGGGCGAACGGGAGTATGTAGTTTCCTCACGTTCGTGTATAAAATCTTGCATAGCACAGTTGCTACCCCGCACAAAACTCGAAGCGGATGTCTCCGAGTGCAAGTCAGTTACGTCAGCGCTTAGATAACCTGTAGTTTCAGGTAACAGTAAAGTGGTAGAAGAGAATGAATAAAATGACAAGACAAAATGCAGAATAAGAAACCTAAACGTAAGATTGAAATCAAGGCAATAACTTAGTCGATTTTAGTGTCCATTCGATTAAGAATATATACATATTTAAAAAGCGGCCTCCGTAGTCTAGGGGTAACGTTCCCACCTCATGACTCAAGGTACGCGGGTTCAAACCCGGCGGAGGTCGTGGAATTTTTAAAGGCGGAAAAATTCAGGGAACAAGTCCTCCGAGAGGGACTTTAAGCCGTGGGTCCCGTGTCGTAGCTTTACGGCACGTAAAAGAACCTCATGTCTCCAAAGGAGGCCACTGAGCTAAATAAGGACATTTCCCGCCCAACAGTAGTCTCTAACGCCTCTGGTAGATGGGGGAAGCATCGAGATACCTCTGAGCCAGTAGAGGCCGACCTCGCTGGCTGAGTAGGGACTGATGGTAAGCACCAGTACCGGTAGGGTATAGAGGCTGGTAGAAGATCATAGGGGGACGCACAATAGATCAAACTGGTCGCGGTGCATGGGGAAACCCACCCCCTCCAATAACAACAACAATACATATTTAAACCTTATAAATAGATTATTTTTAACTCGATTAAATTGCAATTTACAGATGTTGCATAAACTGCTGAATCTCGCTCTTCAACTATTATTTGTATGGTGATAATTGAAAAATGGAGAATGACGGAATTCAGGAACACAAAGTCTTTTCCTTTACCACGTCTCGCTCTGCCCTGAGGTCCATCGAAGCACGTCGCCAGTGGATACTGAGAAGGTACATTTGTCTGCACGTAAAGCAGCCAGAGCGTGAAACCATACCCACATCTGGTGCTAAGTCCTATTATAGTTATTCACTGGTGGTAGACATATGTTTTTTTTTTCCCCTTGGCACTACAGCCCCAGTGGGCCTAGGCCTACCTCCATGAACTTCTCCGTTCGCTTCGGTTTTTCTAGATCCTACACATTCGGTAGGACTCCTTGGGCGAGTGATCAGCTCGTCGCAAGGCCTCTACCTGTACACAGACACAGAAAAACACACACACACAAACTAAACATCCATGATCTGAGTGGGATTCGAACCCACGATCCCGGTTTCCAAGCGAGCGAAGACAGTGCATGCTTTAGACCGATCGGCTACCGTGACCGGCAGGCACATGTTTATGTTTTATGAATAATTAATGAGACATATAGCCCTAAAACTAACTTGTTCCCAATTTGAATAACCTTCTCTGATACTCCGTACGTTTCACAGCCTTTGGAACACGGCATTTTGTTCCCTGAAAACCAGTTGACAAAAACAGACTTTCATAACGCGCTTCTGCTAAATACATCCGTTGGTTACGAATTGTGCTGAAATACAACAGTCTTTCTCTTAAACCAGACCATATTTCTGTTAATACAGATTGATCATTATTTTTTTTAGATCAGACTGTGTTTTTTGGGTATGAGATTCAGTTACGTAGGCTATTCATAATGCCCAGCGCTGTTTTCAGATTTTATCAAACATTGCAAAGGAATCTGTTATCGACTAGCATGCAAGCTTTCGATTAATCAACACTGCAGGCAGTTTCCAATGCTTTTAACATTCATTGAAAACATTGCCATTCTGGTGTTTATTTCATACGTCCGTCATTCTGTCCATTCTCTCATCCTTCCTTCTGGATATATGTAACTTTCCTAAATGTAAATGGATCACAGGGTGACCCAGTTCTTGCTAATGTTTAGAACGTAATATATTGAATCCTGTGGATACGACATTGTTCCAATGCCTTCTTGCGGCTGTTGAAGTATTTGATTCTTATTCCTTTCCTGCTATATATTACTGACCGATAATGGTTCCATGAGGACTGAAATATGTAGCAGGAAATAAAATCTAATCTGAACAACACTGATTGATCATTAGATCATTTGTTTTGGCGACGGCTAACCTTAATCATTTATGTTTATTACTTTGCGAGTAGCAGTTCATACTCCTCTTTTGTTTGTTTGTTTTTTTTTTTCAATTTGCCGCTAAGGACGTCACTAGATCATGTAATATAGTTAAAATTAAGAAGATTCACACTTTGATTTATACTTCGCACCATTCATCCAGCTTACCATTTGTAAACATCCCATGATCTGAATAAATCTACATGTAACCCAACAAATTAAGCACTTGACATATATTTAGACAAAATAAGTCCTACATTCTGCATGTTCTTCGAATTAATTTATCACAAAAATAAGGAAATGTGTTGCAGAGAGGAAGGGATAAACGAAAGAAGGAAGAAAAACGGAATGCAAGGAAAAAAGATAAAATTATGAAGGAAGGAAAAGATAATATCGAAAGAAAGATCAAGAGAAAGAGACGGCAGAGAAAGAAATACAAAAAATTGGAAAGGGCTTGAGAGTAAAAAGAAAAATGATAAAGATCGTAGGAAGCTAAAGAAAGGAAGAAAAAACAAAGACGAAATTAAAGAGAGAGTATGAAGAGACAGAAAATAAGAAAGGGAGGAAACAAGAAAATGTATACATAAGTATTCGTTAAACGTGGTAATACCTAAATAAACAAATCAATAAATAACGTGACATAAATAAATGAAAGAATGAACTAATAAAAGACGCCGTCCAGAGCGACACGTGTCCAATTTTTCTACTTCGCAGACTGTACTCTAAAATCTCGTGTTGGTCCTGCGCTCTGATTGGTCGATGTGTTGCCATGCGCTTAGCGCGCGCGGGATATATTCGAACGCGGCCAGTTCGTTCCGCGAGCCCTGATGGGTATGATGTGTGGTGTGCGAGGTGTAGGTAGCTTTATTAGTTGTAGTACGTAATGCTGCCCCGGTCAAGTGCGGTTAGTGTTCCCCTCTCAGTGCTGGTGGAAGTGTTAGATTCTAGTGTTTTATTATTGCTACGACAGTTCAAATCGATTGCATCGACTGCTTCCGAATTTACCTTGGGATCGCCTACCTCCGTTGGGAACCTCATAATTAAGGTAAGGCCTTTCTTCTGGGCAGACTTACACTAAGCAGCAAAGTATGTTGCATTTGAGGTTATCACCGTGGTGATCATGAAGGGGACTATTGGCTGAGATGTGACGCCGTGCAGTCTGGTAGAAGTTTGGAGGAACGTACTGCCTACATGTTCAGCGTCGAGAAGTAAACCAGCGAGCAACCGGCCAGAAGCAAAGTCCCGGCAGAGCGCTCGGTTTGCCTGTTGCCGGCTGTTAGCTTGGTTTACGCTTCGACGCTGCAGGTGGAAACAGTACGTTCTTCTGAAATGGAATTAAACTTTCTTTCGACTGCACGGCTCACATCCCACAAGATAGTACTCTTCAGTACAAAATCAGTCTGGTAGAAGATATTCTCCTGCAATTTGTGATTACTCAGTGCTTACTGAAAAGATAACCGTTATGCAAGAGACAGTTTAATGTTACATTTACATCTAGTTTTCATTCTGGGGGCACGTGGTAGCGTAGTTGGTTGAGGCACTATGCTACAAGTTGGAAGGTCGCGGGTTCAAGTCCAGATGAGGTGGACTTTTTGTAACTGACCTAATCTTTCCAGCCGCACTATGGCCCTGGGTTCGACTCAGACACTAACAAAAATGAGTACCAGGAAGCTTCCTTGGAAGGTAAAGGACGGCCGGCGCATAAGTCTGTCAACCTTACCGCGATCTATGAGCCGATTGTTTAGAGAAAATGCGGGAGCCTCGACTTCTCACAACTCTATGGGCCTTCAGGGCCTGTTACAGTGATACAAACAAACAGTGGTTTGAGTTCGCAAGCGAACTATAGCGACTGAGCGACCGCCTCTTATCGGCGAAGTTAGTACCAACTTTAGCGGATAGAGGGCGTCGCGTGGTCGGAGAAACGAATCCCCACGGCCGTTCGGTTCTCTAGACCGGAGCCGCTACTTTTCCATTGAAGTAGCTCCTCAGTTATCCTAACGAGGCTGAGTGGACCCATTTCCAGACCCGCTACTTCTCAGTAAATCTGGTACCGCCGAGAATCGAACCTGGGACCTCAGGACCTGTAGCCAGGAACTGTGACCACTAGACCACAGAGGCGGTCTGTTTAACTTTTAGCTTTATCTCATCTGGCAAATTACGCCTGTACGCATCTGGATTTCCAACTAAGATTTTGTTTGTAATTCGCATTAACTCTGGGCGTGATATATTAGTTTGAAAGTAATTGATTTAAGCATCATAAGAATTCAAAGCATATTCTCGTGAATTAGTGGTTTAATTGGCCGAGGGAAAGCTGACGTGCGAAGGTTCGAGTCCCAACAAGACATGCAGACTTATATGCTTGCTATAGGCCACTGCGACCTGTGATTTGGGCTACAGCGAGGTGCAAACTTATTATGTGATGTATGGGTTTGATATACTCGTATAGGTATCTCAGGTAGCTGTAAATTGAGATTTCCCTCGAAGGATCCCTGCACGGCTAAGTGATACGTGGCGATTATAGAAGAGCACCCTGTTTCGCTGTTAACACAAATTGTATTCAGTTGGGCACTCGTATGGCTGTCACCGGGTACGACGAATTATTGTGCTTCTTCTTACACGAGGAGCAAATCGTATTGACGAATATTAACTTTTACTTGTAGACAAAAACTTCAATTTATTCATATGTGGGGCAACCGACAAATACCTCCTTCTCCTACCTGAACTGTCAGTCCTTGAAACGATAGCAACAAGGGACATATCCTAACAGTAGACTGACCTGACTGCTTCACCCCCACGGTTGTTTTATGAGAATATACGTGTCAGGTCAGAACCTTCCTCGGCCCCAAACCCGGCCATCTGTTGCATCTCAACCAGCGTAATTGTGGCCCTCTCAGAAGATGTGAAATTTTCTCCGAAGCTGGAAAGCAGACCTCAATTAGCTGAACATCGTACAGTTACATTGTATATTTTGCAGAATTGATTAGAATCCTACTTATTACCATTCTGGGGATTCTGTTTTGCAGGTAAACAAGCTACATAAGGTTTCTAAGAAGTGATTTCCAGGAATGAAGAAACTGTGAAATCCATGATAAAGTAGGAGGGAATATATCATTTATTAATTCACTTCACTTCATTAACAGAGCAATAAAAACTGGCACAAATATATGACGTTCCAAGAACTGGTTGTCTTTCGTATGTTACTGAACGGTAATATCGATTTCAGATATAATTTAGCGTTGAATAAAGTTCAATTTTAAGGGATGTGGAAGGATGCATTTCAGTCACTGTTAACGTGATGTCTAGGCATATACCTGGATAGGGTGGGGAACACACGAAAACATATTTTATTATATACGCAGTGATTTAAGTAGTTGTTCAACTGCCTACATTGAATTGGGAAGGCTGTCTAGTGGGTCATGATCAGGGCCCGGATTTTGATGACATGTCATCTTTTTTTCCTTGTATCCTATGCGATGCTCTTAAATATATAAATCTCGGATATGAGCTGCTGGTTACAGAAATGTAAATTTTATAGGTATTTTTTATCATTATTTAACATTTTTAGGTTTAAGGTCTTTTTCATTTTGGGGGTAATTTTTTGGTAAATTTTTGGACTTTTAGGGGTATTTCTTGTCATTTTTTGCCATTTTAGGGAATTTTTCTTCATGTGTTTTCTGAAATGTGAATAACATGGAAGCGAAGTGTTCTTTCTTTTTTCTTTAGGTAATTTTTCTGGATTTTTCGGTCATTTTATAGGTCATTTTTTGAATATTTTCAGGTCATCAAAATCTGGGCCCTGCATATTACATTTTTTGGGTCATATTTTAGGTAATTTTTCTGAAATTTTCGGTCATTTTTAAAATATTTTCAGGTCGTCAAAATTCGGGTCCTGGTCATGACCAATTTTAAGACATTGTTCTAGAATTTGACTGCTTGTGTTATAGGAAACCACAATACACCTAAGTCAGGATAGGTAATTTTCAGACCGGGAATTGAACACGGAATTTCCAGATTCCGAATCAGGAATGAAGGAAATATTTCGATTGCTAGTCTTTCATTATACGATATTATTGTCAACATAATGGACCTGTCACTTGTTGATGTGTCCTGGTTTCAGTTCTCCAATGGACCCAGTGTCTAATGTGACAAACAGAATTATGTAGGGCGACAGTGGAACATTCACGTCTCCTTAGTGTCATGGTAGTTTTACAGTTAGGGAACAAATTCTATAAAGACGCCAGCTTTTAAATGAACAAGTTAAACGGGACCATTGGCTGTTCCCTGGAGAGCGGGTACAGAAAACAGGCTCCAGTCACAGCAGGCAGCAGTCACACTACACCGTATTATATCCCAAGGGACAGTACATCGTACTCCTGCGTCAGACGCTCTCGGCTTCGGAAAACTTTTCGCTGGCTCGTATGGACATGGAGCTTAGAGTACCTTAAAAATCAGGAAGTTTATTAAACGGATGAGCGACTATCAGCTTTTCAAGAACTCTGGTCTGTGAAATTAGTTTGAAGCGCACAATGGCTGCTAACAGTAAATGAATGATGCTTCCTTCAATTCTTCTTCTTCATCTACCCTTTCGTATTAGGCCCGCTGATCTGTTCCCATCGGAAATAATTTTTTTCTGGAACTATGATCGTTAAAGACAGTCGGTAGGACTCCTTGGAAGGGGGATCAGTCCGTCGCAAGACCACTACCTACACAGGACAACACAAATATAGAAAAAATGGAGAGATATATCTATACATGGAGTGGAATTCGAACTCACTATCCAAGAGTTTGAGCGGACGAAGACATTTCATGTTACAGATCGGTCGGCCACTGTGATCGGACCTTGAATAAATCTGAGGAGTAAATAATTTAAATTAGAATTTGGTGGAATTTACTGGCGGGGAAGGCAAGTGTAGAAAGTAGTTGCGTTAAAGTGTCATTATGTGGTTACATGATGACGTTACAGATAAATTGGTGTCACCTGAAGGTGTTAAAACCTCCTGGAAATAAGTCTTAGTGTTTCTACAAAAAGATAAGTCTTTAGGAAATCGATTACCGTTTAATCGAAGGGTTTGACAGTTGAAATATCGACCCTAAGGCACTTACAGCCGAACGATTTTGGAGTGATAATATATAGACCGGTAGTTCGATAATTGAGATTTCGTAGGAAAGTTCGAAGACGTGTGTGAGGAATAGATACGGATGAGAATGGAACCACTAGGGCGCATCTGGACTGGAGCTTTGAGACCCCTTTCTCGTTACACTCATTGCTTCTAATTTCTGTAAACACGTAACGGCGTCTAGACGGCCTAAAATATCGCTTACCGGAATTCGCGAACTCCATTTTGCTATACCCAAAGTGCAGGATGTTTTTGTGTAAATTTTCATTACAGAAATTTTAATATCTTAAAAAGCTTATGGAAAGATAAATATTTTCCTTTAGTGGAAGAGAAAGCACTCAATCTCTGGTACATTAGGATAGACCTTAAATGCCGTTCGCTCATTTCAGTGTAGAAAATGATTTGGAAACTTTAAAAAAGGCTATGTAGAGAGATTAGCGTCAACTTATGGGAAGTGAATAGTCTGTCAACGTAGACATTTCTTCCCACTAATTTTATTCATAATTTATGATATTTTTTGTCGTAGTCGCATGTTTCCTTCTTTGTTTCTGTCTCTCTCCGTCTCGTCTGTTACCTAAATTATAAATTTCCGCAGTCAGTGTTTTCAAAACTATTCAGTCTTTCAAACCGTTAGTGAAATATTTTAGAAAGAATAATTATATCGGCAAAACGTTGAACTACCTTCCACAGTATTATTAGTTTTTATTTATATTCATATTTATTTACAGTTTATTTTTATCCTATATTTTTCCAAATTTATCTCATTTTGGATAGTTATGAAATAAATAAATGTAGAAAGAAAGTACTATAGAAGGGAACGAAGAACAGGAGACAAATAATGGAAGAGACAGAAAAAGTAAAAATTAATTATGACTTGCTTTTATACGATACCGTACTACTGTAATTTATTGAGCAGAATGTCTCATGTTAGAGCAATGATTTTACGATCTCAGTTCAGTAATTGCGAATAACGTAATTTCTTTTCCACATTTCAAATAATCCTGAAGGCTATTATTTGTAATTTCACTTGGACAGGTGGAGGAGATGTGTTTATAATCTTTCCTTCATATCAGTGTTACATGTGTGGGACATCGTTTTAGAATAGCATATGGTGCGTTCCAGCTGATAATGCAACTCTGATAGCGTGTCTGCCTCAATAAAACACGGCGTGTTGACTTGGTATGTGTGCCGAGATAGTGACCTGGTCTGTGACTATGTGGTCATGAAGGTGGATACCGGGGCTTCAGAGGAACATGCTTCCTCCATCTTCAACCCTGAAGATTGAGGCAGTATGTTAAGTCGAAAAGTCACGGCGTCACAGTCCACAAAACAATAAAAGTTTTGAAAACCTGGCATGTTACATTGATAGCATTTACTGAATAATCCATGTTGGTAATATAGTGCATGCTCTTGGTGACTTACCGTTCGATCTTCCTGTGATCTGTAACGTACCTGTTTCATGAAGGGCCTCCCAAGGGCCCTGAGCGACAGATTTCCGATCGGGTTTCAGACTACATGCATGACGTAAGCGTGGGAACTGCTGTCCCATTCTCATGTACAAACAATTTATAATGTAGCAAGGCTATTTTAATTGGATTGACAGAGACAAGCCACAGACTTTCACAAGGTACTAACGCTGTGTCTTTGCTGAGAGGTCTTAGCGCAACAGGCTGGTTCAGCGGTAGCTCTCTACACTTGCATTTCGGAGGTCCTCGGTTCCATTCTCTGCCAGGACAGCGGAAATTCTGATGGATGTTTGTCGTGGTTTTTCTAATCACCTCAAGGCACCTCGCCTAATTCCAAATAATTTTAAATTCATTATTCACCAAACGCCCTACCATTCGATGCTATACATCCTCAGATATACGACAGTATCGTAAAATGAACCACTAATTAAATACTTTTTCCAAATTTGCACGTTACATAAAACCGAATCAGAAATTGTAGAATGATTCTTCTGTGATGAATTTAGAAGCAACCGTTTTGTGCATGGGATTCATATATTGAGGTCACGAGAAATGACTTACCTCTTGGTGAGATAATTGACTTAGTTGTCCCTTTCTTGTTAGTAATACTGTGTTTTAGAATATTAGTTATTCTGGAGAGGACGTTTGGGGGAAGACAACAATATTGAAATGTCGAACTACATGGGTATCAAGATGCAAACTTGTGGTGCTGCATCCTGTTTGTGGTGATTATAAATAAAAATGGAGAGGTTTCCGTTGCGTCATGTTTCGGCCAAGTTAGGCCTTTGTCAGGCGTTTCTTGAGGAAATACGAAACTGGTGGCGGACTACATATAAGCTACAGTGCTAGTGTACAATTGCGTCGGATTCAGCGTAATACTAAATATATTTTAGGTTTTAAATTAAGATTAAAAAAATTATGTTGAAACAACAGAAAGAGAAGATCTTTATGGGACGTGGTTTTGGAAGTTCTGAAGTTGGGCTGGTGGTGGGCGAATCTTCAGGTTGTTGTGTTGTGTTTATGTTTATTTATTTTGTGAAGGATTGCTTCTAGTAGCGTATCTAACTGCCTGCTGTTATTTGAGATGGGCCGGGGTCTGTGAAAAGTGCTGTGGTTAGTAAGTTATTTTTAGAATGAAATTTAAGTGTTAAAAAGTAACGGCATCATACTTACCTAGAACGAAATGTGTGCATTGTTTCAATGTAATTTTTGAAATCTTAATTTAAAATGTAAAATATATTTAGTACTATGTAGGATCCTACCCAATTGTAACTAACAAACAATGTTTTGTACGAGCATTGTAGTTTATATATAGGCCATCATTTGTGTATTTCCTCAAGAATCGCCTGATGACGGAATATCTGGTTCGAAACATGTAGTGAGTTAATAAAAAAAACATATGTTTGTGTGATGGCAACCACTCCGTTTTTATTTGTCACGATGCAATTATAAACACAGATGTTGTTTTTTTACAAAAATGCAGACTTGTACGAGTAGTACTGTCACCTTTATGCGTCTGTTCTCCTCCACCAACTTCTGAAACAGTTGATCTGTAATCATGAATCCCTTTATAGTTGTCATGATACGCCTGATTTTTTTTGTTAATCTCCTTTATTGACAGTCAGCTACTACAATCTTTCAGTCAATTTCCTGTCTTGTGTACAATTAGTTAAGAATTGTACAATTCAGTGGCTTGAGTGGGTCACTTCCAGCGACGCGTCCCTCAGAGTCGTAGATCTTCTGGCCACTTTCGTCCAATTCTTCTGTGGTCGTGATGCAGTAAAAGTGGCTGGAGCTGAAATTTTTCTTGTAAAAATTGTTTAAAGCTGTGCAGTGTTACAGTTAACATCTCTAATGCCAAGCTCGAGTATATTGTGTGAGACGTCAAGTTCTCCCGCCGGCGTCTGACGATTGCTTTGTTGTCGATTGTAATGCCCTGCCTGTACATTTTTGTTCCTCACAAACATCGGTATGCATGTCTCCGGCTACGCGGCGTCAGATGTCACAAGGCAATAATCGTCGACTACATACATACGTCGTGTTAACGGCAAGTATTCGTGTTGAGAATTTTCTACCCACCATCTCCGCATGTGATATCACGAGATCTTTGAATTCCAGATCCAGTATTTTCCCCTGAAGCCAAGGGATTCACACATTTGGAATAAAATATCTGAGAGTGCGGGAGTGGAGGTTGTTAGGGTCTAAACATATGTGACATTAAAGGTACTAAGTGGTAGAATGTTAATTGAGAATATGACCACCACATGAAGTTGTATTTAGTTTTCTGTTTGGTAGAATCAATAACGAACCATTGCAGGTAGTGGCGTAATTTGGAGGAAGTGCAGTGAGGTTTGGCGTTCTCACTACATTGCATATCCTGGGATATGACGCCGTGTGATTTGGTGGATAGGCAACAACCTTTCGGAGAAACTTCTTTTCCCCTGAAGATGGAGACAGCAAGTACCTCGAAAAATTGGTACCTACGTAACAAAGTACATGGTGTCAATCCGGAAGGTTTTGTCTGGAAAAGGCTTAGATTATATATATAAAAAAGGTAAAGACATCCCTGTAACAGGTCATGGAGGATCATAGAATTGTGAGACGTAGAGGCTTCCACATTTTCTGGATAATCGACTCACAAATGGCGATGAGATTGTCAGCCTTGCGCCCCGGCCACCCTTTACCCAGCTGGAATATCCCTGGTACTCATTTGTTTTAGAGGCTGAGTCGATCCTAGGGCCATAGATGCGGTTGGAAGAATTAGGTCAACTAAAAAAATCCACCTGATCGGGACTCGAACCCGCGACCTTCCGACTTGTAACATGATTGTGTGAATCATTTTTGAGTTAGAAATGACGATCAGTATATTAAGATTTTGACTCTTTCAAGTAGGTGGAATTTATACTGGAAATTATGCATAGGGATACATGACTGAGTTGTGTAAATATTGATCTGTAATTCCTGCTGGCTTGTGTTCCATGGATGGCAACTTCTGTAGGAAGTAGATTCATAAGTTCTTATTTAACTTCCTGTACAGGAAATATTTTGTTTCAGTTGAATTTTTCTTAGCACTCGGGACTTAACAAACACCAGTTTTGCACCGTGTTTTCTTTCAGGCGAATGCTGGGACAATACGTCAAATTAGGTCACATAACCTTTCCTCTCTATCCCTCCAATATATCATTCACATCCTCTCAAACTCCACTCCATGTGGTATTGTAAAACCGATGAAAGCAAGGAAAGCATAACGACCGGGGGTGCAGCGTGAATAGAGCAAAATGTAAAACACAGATTTACCACAATAAAAGCAGGCAAAGGAAAAACAATAGTTACACTTACGCAAGAGGAATACGGGCGTAGAGTAAATAACTTCATACAAGATTAGAAATTCGCAGTAATCAACAACCCAACACAACATTACCAAAAAAACCATAAAACAAACACTAAAACAGTGACACACAACGAAACCGCAGGAAGATATGCAAACATGAACCCAGCACCCTCAAAATTCTACGCCACAAACCAAATTCACCAGTTAGATCATTAATTAACTGGAAGAGCGCATGCGCATAAGAATTGGCGAAATATTTAACGCAAACGTTACGTAACTACAGACACCTGCCGTATACACGTACATACAATATATGCAACTCCATTCCCAAATTAAGGACCTAGAAACCGTAGAAATTAACAAAGATATGAGAATATGTTCTTTTGACATAGAAAACATGTGACTAACATACCAAAAATAGGCACTACGAACATAATTATCAGTATACTGAAAATCAACTAAAAATTAAGGAAAACATCCAAAACAAAATAGTAAAAGATAAGGTAAAGTTATCCCTCTTGTCAGACTTACGCGCTGGCCGCCCTTTACCCCCAGAAAGATTCCTGGTACTCATTTCTATTAGAGGCTTAGTCGACCCCAGGGCCATAATGCGGCTGGAAGGATTATGTTAATTGAAATATCCACCTCATCGGGACTCGAGCCCGCGACCTTCCGGCTTGTAGCATAGTGCCTCAGCCAACCCCACAACCGCGTGCCCCAAAACGTACTAAAAGAAGTAATGGAACGAAATTATTTTAATTCGGACAGAAATGTTACAATCAAACAGATGGACTAACTATGGGTTTTCAAAATATCAACAATATGAGCCAAAGCATATATTGGAAACACGGAACAAGGACACATGTACCCATCTTAATAAAACATCAACTAATCGGATGCTTTACTTATGTAAACGTATATGGAAACGCCTAGTGAAAACTTTGCAGAGAAATAGCCATTGTTGAGTGTTGTTACCAAGCAACAGCTAGTGAAAGCAGACTGAGAAGACAGCGTGGAGTGATCTGGAGTTTGGAAATCGGCAATAGTATTGTAGTTATTTGTAGTGGTCAATAAATCTATTCACCAACCCAAACCTCGTCTATAGTTACTCTAAATCATGACAATATCATTAAGTTATACAAGTGTAATTCGAAATTTTCTTAGGATATGGTGTACATGAATGAAACACAAAAGAAACGTCGGACACTGTGTTCTGTGGTAATGTGATACAATTGTTTTTGCGACAGCAGAATCGTATCTGTAAGAAGTGGACAGCAAGGCCAACCAAAACTACAAAGAGCTCCTTTGAAACCTACTCCAGAATACCGACTATGATATTGAGTCCGATTGCTAGCGAAGTGGTTTGCACCAGACACTGTTTAGAATATCTGCAACCACTACATCAACTGTACACTGTAATTTGTCATCGCAGCATAAAACGTGCAGTAAGAAAGAGGTGGGAGTAAAGCAGATGGGTTGTTGATTTCGAGTTGTATAAGAGTGAATGGGCAGAAGAGGAGACGAAATATCCTGCAGTTTCAAAAGGTAAATCGACTGAGGTTGAAACTTCGCTAATTGAAACCGAATATTGCACGTGTACCGACAGACGAAGTAAACATCTCTCAGTTCACGTTATCAGTTATTTTAAAAATTCACTTTGGGTGTTACAAACGTATCTTTGATCATTATTTCTGAGTTCTAGTAGAATTTTCTCAGACGCCCTCGTAACAGAAAGAACGGGAAAATGATAAACATTAATAACAAAACATTTCTATTAATGCCATTAAAATTTTATTTGCTTAAACGCGCTTAGTGGGGGGTGGAGTCCAGCTGGGTCCACTCGGCACGGCGGCCATTGTAGCCTGCCCCGGGCTATTATGATGTAGAATTTGGCGGAATGAAGATTGGCAGGGGAAACCGAAGTACTCTGAGAAAACCTGCCCCAGCGCCACTTTATCCACCACAGATCTCACTTGACTAGACTCGGGATCGAAACCGGGCCGCCGCGGTGGGAAACCAGCGACTAACCGCTTGAGCTATGGCGCGGCCTTATTAATGCCATTGCTGAGAATAGTCGGAGCTTAATATTCACTTCCCACGAACATTGCTGTTACATGGCGATTGGGTGCAAAAGCAACTTCATTTTATTTTTATTGTTTATCTTGCACGTGGGGTGGAAAACCGGAACAGACCCCTCAATAAAGTGGCTAGTCCACCAGATCTTCACCACGTCCACCAGCGTCCACCAGCGTCCATCTCTTTTCCTGGAATTGAAGCGGCCTACATGTGAATCTAACCAACCTTTTCCATCTCGTTCTGAAATTCCGAATGCATACAGCTCTACTTCATTTCCTGCCACTCCCTTCATGTTTTTGTGCTTAAGGACAGAAGAATTTTTAGCGTATTAAATGTAGGTCTACGATGCAACATTATGTTAGGCACAATTCTGTTCACAGTACACTGCTCTGAGATTAAGGTTGCCGGTGTATTTAGTTTTGAGAGGGCCGGAAAGGGGGATGTTGTGTTCTGTAGTGCGTAGGTTTAAGTCTGGTTGCCAGGCAACTGCTCTTGAATGTCCCAGAAATTAAAACTGCATGTTACTTATCCTGACTACCTAAGAGTCACCTTCATTCCCCCTAACTCGTTTCGTCAGAAAGGATTGTGTATAAATTTCATTGCCTTTTGTCTTGTGTATATCTTTTTGTGTCTCCCTTATAACTGAGACAGTGAGTGTTGACGGTTTAACTTCAATTCTATGTAGTTTGGGAATAACGAATCAAAGACATCGGACGAAGTTGCATAATTGGATATTTCGTATTTGTCCTCCATCTCTCCCTCTTCCTCTTCTTCTCTGGCTTCACGGCGCTTTTACTTTAGCCTTAGCCTCCCTTAGAATTACCATCCATGTGTTACTAGCCCTGCTCCCAAGTTTCACCATACTGAAAGTTCGAATTTTCTGTCGGGGTTTACCCCCCTGCCAAATGATTCCGTTTATAAGACGCCTCTCACCCCACTCTCGTCTGCTCCACTCTGTGCTTTCAGCACACAGCACACCCAGGGCCACCAACTGGGAGGTTCCAGTTTGGATTTCGTAACAGGTGGGGCATTTCCCAGGTTTTTACTGGACACATGTATCCACATCAGTGGACATCCTTGGGCCCACGTTAGCCTTCGGCTCCCCCATACATGATTGTGTTAACAAAATTAAGGACGATAATGTCTGTGGAGCATGTAGCACGCAGGGGGCTGAGAAACTCGGAAAATCTGAAGGAAAAAAGGAAACCAGTTAGGAGCGGTATACGTACAAGGGCGTATATTAAGACGGAAGTTAAATGACTGGGGCATGCGCATTTGGATTGTATTAAAATGAATCAGAATAGAGCCCAATGGCGGGCCTTGGTGAACACGGTAAAGAAGACGGAGACTTTCTGCAAAAGCTGGGACACCATTAGCTTCTTAAGAACACTGCTCCATGTAATTATTTATAATGATATTCTTCTGTGGAAACTGCATTTCAGAAATCTGTCGAGGTTGTTCGTTAGGCTATCCATGATTTTACTACGAAGGTTGTATGAGGTGAAAAAATTAACATATGCATGAACTGAGAAAGAACTGGAAATGGGGGAACAGTTAGGCCTATTCAGGTTTGAATGACTGAATAACGGGTAGAACTTGACCAGTCTTTGTATTATGAACATCAGTGATATATTGTGCATCCCCTCTGTTTTCAAACTCTTAACGATCCGGCACGTCGAAATTTAGTTTCTTACTTACAGGGGCGTCTTGGTAGTCACCTGCCTTCATGAAGTAGGTTCCCAGGTGAAGGAATCTGGAGCTACAGTCTCACACTCCCATAGGAAATTGGAGTCTGATTCATCTTCTTCCAGGCACCTTTCACAAGCGTGACTCTGGTTTATTATGATTTGCGCATGCGAGGACCGTAGGAAACCACGAAATCCTCAATAATTAAAACCGTCGCCCGAGAACCGAACACTAAGGAACAGTGATGATCACTATATCTCACTCTTCGATAAAATAAATGAATGAATTACGAAAGAAAAATCAGATCTAAGATCTTCAGAATTCATACTTACTACATGAGTTTCTTATCGCGTTAAAATCCGGTATATGATGGATGAAATAGCGTAGTAATTATGGGCGTATGGCATACTCGTATGGATTTGGTTGAAAACGTTGAAGGAGAAACCCCTATATAGTAGGACAGTATAAAATGGACTTTAAGAAATGTGTCTAAATGTGAATTGAATTTAATTCAGGAAAGGACGGTTTGTCGTGAAGACGGTCGTAAACTTTGAGGCTTCTTAGGTTTCTTTAGCTGGAATCCTTATTCAAAATTAGCGTCTCCTTTTGTCGTAACTTTCTGCAAGGTGAGCAAATTGTTGTAAATTTCAAAGATTCGTTATAAGGGATGGAAACTTCAGTATATTTTGAAGCAGTCTGAAACTTACAGGACTTTACCTTTAATTTTGGCTGTTCATCATTGTTTTTCGTTCTTCCTTTTTCTGTGAGAAATTTCCTGATAAGAAAGAACGGATCAGTTGGACGCGTCGAGAGCAAAGTACACAAGAGAGATTCGAAGGTGGCAGAAACAGTGACGTCACTAGCGTAAGTATGGAAATAGCTGGGGAGGCAATGAGAACTAACTGGCCTGGAAGGAGAAGATTTGAGGAAATACAGGAAAGGAAGAAGAGAGGACAAAGTAATGTCGCTGGAAAGATAGGTTAAAATTAGGAACAGAAACAAATAAAGGGAAAGAAATGAAAGAGACGTGAAAAAAGAAAGGAATGTAACAAGACAGAAGAAGAGAATAAAAAAGAAAGCTCCGTGGCCTGTAGTCCGCAAGCGAACTATACCGACCGAGCGACAGCCGGTTGTCGGCGAATTTAGTGCCAGCTTTAGCGGATTGAGGGTGTCGCGTGGTCAGCGCAAAGGATCCCCACGGCCGTTAATTTCGGTTTTCTAGACCGCAGCCTCTATTTCCTTGAAATAGCTCCTCAATTATCGTCACGAGGCTGAGTGGACCCCGTTCCAGACACACTACTTCTCAGAAAATCTGGTAACGCCGGAAATCGAACCCGGAACCTCAGGATCTGTAGCCAGGAGCTCTGACCATTGGACCACAGAGGCGGTCAAAAGAAGAGAATAACTGAACAGAAATCGATGTATGCACGTAGTAAAAACATGTAGATGTAAATCGATGAATGCTTAAGAAAGGTCAAATAAGTAGGTAGAATCAAAGAAATAAGTAAGCAGAAAAGACAGTAAATAAAGGAGCTAAAGTACAGAAGAAATCGTGAAGAAGAGAAGGGGAAGAGAAAGAAGTGGGCACTGAAGATAGATAACGATACCTTACTTTATATCTCCACTCCTCGTTAAGAGATAATTCCGAACGCGGTTTTTAACGACAGAATGCTCTTTGCGTCCTTGCCCGTCCATTTGCATGTTTCATCTCCGAAACAGCCTGAGACGTTTAGACGAAATTTGTTATTGAAAGATATTCGCTGAAAGTCGAGGAGAAAATTTAATTTTGGTCACTGTCCAATATAATCTCCATATTATCTGGCATCCAAGTAGAATTATGATATTTCTTCCCCTAATTTCTGCATTAAGCTTCCTAGCTTGTTGTATTCATTCAATCTTTATTCTTGACCGTATCCTTCCAACACACTTTTGGTCTTCCCACGTTACTCCTTCCGTCTAGTAAGACAATATTTCTAAGAAATGCAGCTACAAAATTGGTTGTTGTAAAATGTTAAGATGTGTAACTTGTACTTGAAACACTTTTTAGTCTACTTTCCTTATTAAAAATAAAACTAGGCTTATGCTATCACCCTGCTATCTCTGAGTATGCGTATTTCCCTATATCAACTTTTGAATGACTGAACTAATCTGTATTAAACTTGTTATGGTATGTCATGGTATCTGAGCCCATCTCAACGGTATACTTCATAAATCCCTTCCATCAGTCTTTGTGTCTGTATGTGTGTCCCTCCTATCGTTGCTAGTTCTATGTGGAATCTAGTACAATAAAATATATGTTACAACTGTTATAGAGCTATATAATGAAACGATATATTTATATTTGTAATAATGTGTTTCTGTCTTTAGTAAATAGACACCAAGCCCAACGCGGTGTACAAAACTGAAAGAGCGCTCTTGGAAAATATGTGCAAGTCTACTTAAAATTAGAATTCGCTTTTCAAATCTTGTTGTGACTGAAAAACGGATGACCTGTTTTATGATTAAGTGTATCTTACCTTTCCTTATAAAAGAGAGAAACTAACTAACCTAACCACTCAGACAGCGTCGTCAAATAACCCGCAGATGAATTAAGACAAGCCCTCAAAATTGATGAAGGAGAGAATTACAGTTGTATGTGCAGGGGCAAGATATGCACTCCGACCGACACGCAAATTAGCCCTTGTAATATTGGCTGTTGTACACATTCAGAAGAGGTGGAAGTGGTCCGGTCTGTAAACAATAGATTTGCAGTTATATTACATTGCAGAGGAGCGGAATACAATTACAGGCAAGTTGTGGACAATGTCAGCCAACAACGTCAGCCTGTCCCCCGAGTAGTAATAACAAGTCAGAACCAACCAGAGGGCAGTGGAAGCTCCAACTACTTGTTGCTCTCCCTCGGGTGTGCTGTCGGCACGCGCTTGTGGAGACATTCGTGGAAAAAAAAGACAGTAATTAAAGAAACAAAATAAAATTAAAGAGGAAGAAAGCACATAAAGAAAACTATCATATGTAAAGAAAGGATAAAATAGCAAAGAAATGTATAATAATAGAAAGAGAGAGAGAGTATGAAAATTAAGAAACACGCCAACAAGGAAAGAAGGGATGATAGGAAGTGTTTCCTCAAGTTGGAGTTCGTTTTGCGAGGCCTGTGTTACCAAATGATGGAATTCTGCTGAACATGGATGTACACTTCGCTTCTTATTCTTGAGGTCGAGTGTGCTTATTTCGACTCGGAGTCGACTATTCTGAGAAACTTTTTGTAGTTTTCCTCAGTCTCTCCAGGAAAACGACGGGATAATATTTAAAATTGGACTAGATCGATTACTTCCACAATTTTTTTCCCGATTCTGTTTTACAAATTATTTTAACATTCTGCTCCCTAAAATTTAAGCAGCTGAAAGTGTCTTTAGACGAATAATGGCTAAATAAATAATGACAGAATCCTCAGATCATAAGGAGTAGGATAGCAGTGTACTTTTTCACATTCTTCAATTGGCCTATGATGATACAGCCTCAACATTGTACGGAACGAGATGCGATGATGTATTGCTCTTTGAAAAAAAGTTCACGCATTCTAGGCTAAAGTATTAGATCGAGGTAAGCAATCAGCTTCACGATTTTACCGTTTTACCTCTGATGTGAAAGTACCCGGTGCCATTGATGAAGCCAAAATTCCTGTCTGGTTCTTGTAGCAGATGCCGTGATAATTGTCTCATCAATGAATAGTTACAAAAGATAAGTACTTTGCTTTGGACGATAGATTGACACTAATAAAATCATTGTTCTCATTCCGGAAAACAAATATCTCGTGTGACACTCAAAAGAACTCTCAATTCAATGCAAGCTTGCGTAGAGACGAGGGAGAGTCAGTAAATAGGTCACAAATGGTTATAAAACGTAAAACATGTGATGTTGGAACCTGTAAAAATCATTTATTTCTCGGTATATCCTCCGTCAACATTCATACGTTTGTTCTATCACTTTACCAGTGCGTCGAAACCCGCAGAATAGAAGTCTTTTGATTGTTGTCTCAGCCACTTCCGCAACTCCGTTGCAACCTCTTCGTTATCAGCGAAACGTTTGTCACCCAGTTGTGAACCGCTCCACTCGACAGAAGCTTCCCACTGTAAACAGGAAACATCTCTTTATGAATATCCTTTGCATTGTGTTATTTTGTCCACAAAAGACAACGCACAACAGAACGTTACTCTTCGGTAGTATGCCCTCAAAAAACGGTCGTTACTTTTGACTACTGAAACCAGACTCTGAACATGCGCATGCTCTTCTGCTACCTAGATTATCATGAAGCTGCACTGTGCTGCTACTTAATGATGCATATAGAAAATCTATTACATCCATTACAGCTGTTTTATTTCTATTTGTGACCTATTTACTGACTCTCCCTCGTACTAATAGGAGAGGGGGTGTTGTAGAAAATTGATTGTAGGCAGTTTAATAGATTTCAATGAGCACACTGCATTAACAGTGATTGTGACCAATGTTCGCAGAGTGGAACTAGGTTGAACGTACCAGTACATTCCGATTTTCCGACACCTAACGAGAATGGTTCTTCTGTACTGGTCGGTTCATAGAGAAGGCGCTTAAGCCCATATAATATTGTTTTATAATCGAATTACACGACACGGAGACGTCCTCTAATGCACTTAGAGCCTGTTATTGGTGCTGCTTAATATCTGTAATGGCCATGGCTGCATTCGCAACGCAAAACATTTCTGTATACACTTTCGTTTACGTGAAAGGGATTAACTTACTTATTTACTTAGTCATGGAGCTGAGCCCTTCTGGAGGAGCCGCAAATTCTGCAGCTACTTAAGAATTTCCCAGCATTTTAAGGAACTCGAAAGTTCATTACAGTGTTCACAAGAGCCTTTCACTGGTTGCTATCCCGAGCCAGATCAATCAAATCCATCCCATCCTATCGCTCTAATATCCATTTTAATATTGTACTCCCACCTACACCTTGCTCTTCCCTGTGGTCTCTTTCCTTCTGGCTTTCCTACCAATATCCTATACGCATTCCTTGTCTCCCCCATTCGTGCTACATGACTGCCCACCTCATCCTCCTTGACTTGATCATTCTAATTATACTTGGAGAAGAGTACAAGTTATGAAGCTCCTCATTATGCAGTTTCCTCCAACCTCCTGTCACTTCATCTCTCTTCGGTCCAAATATTCTCCTCAACACCCTGTTCTCAAACACCCTCAGTCTGTGTTCCTCCCTTAATGTCAGAGACCAAGTTTCACACCCATACAGAACCACAGGCAAAATTATANCTCTTTACTTGCGTCAATTAAAGTTTGTGTGTTGTGAAAGGAATTAACAATAAAGCTTTTCTTGTTTTATAAAGCAATGCTCTCTCGACAGTACGGGCTGTATAGACTCCTAATTCCGAATGGTAGGATGATGGTAGGTGATGAATTGATAGGCAGTTAGGCCTTTAGAGGCCGTGCCATAGCTCAGGAGGTTATTGGCGCCCCGGGTTCGAGCCCAGGTCACATCATGTGGGAGATCTGTGGTGGGCAAAGTGACACTGGGGTAAGCTTTCTCCAAGTACTTCGGTTTCCCCTGTTAATTATCATCCCAACCGACTGCTCCACACTCATCATCTATCATCCGGGGCTGGTACAGTAGGTCAATAGAGGCCGACGTACCAGTGGATTCAGTCTCACACCACCCCAAGAAACAAACTAGGTCCTTGGAGATTCTAAAGGATTCTATAACACTCGGTATATCTGGGTTTTTGGATTTTGTCCACTGCACGGTATTCTAAAGAACACAACATTTCGGAAAGTGGATCTGTTTTCATTTTGAGGTGAGGAAGTAGACACCTAACCTGCTGGGTCCGTTAGAAAGAGCTAACTTCAAGTCCCGTGATTAAGAACGAAATTTCTCTTGTCTTAGGATCCCGTTTCAATTTTAGGAATATGAGATACTTCAAAACATTACAAATAATTTCCACTAGTCTTGAAGCCTGACGATGAAGAAATACTTTTCAAATTACTGTCTCCTGGATTGTGACACCGTTTCGTCTTGTAGGTGGATACCAACGTCTCAGAGGAACATGCTTTCCCTGCTATAAGGGTCGATGTGTGTGCGGCCCTGAAGATGGAGTCAGAATGTTCCTGAGAAGCGTTTATATCTGTCTAGAAGACCGCACGGCCTAGAATCCTAGATAATCACAGTCTGTGAGCGCCTGAAAACTTATAAATAAATTCTTGCTGTTATATTTCTGATATTCGGCTCGGTCTCACTAGGGCTCTCCTCAGTTCATGGAGTCCTCTCAAATGGAAACCGAGGTTATACAAGCATTGCTTGAATGTCGCAGTACAATATGAAATTCAGTTCGCCGTGTCTTTAGTTATTTCACGAATCGATTCCATGTCATTTTATATCCTCTATTGAAATGAGTTTCCTTCCGTTACGGAAAGAAGAAATGGAAATAGGAAAGGGGTGGGGGTGCAGGGAAAAGGGGATTAATCTTATACCTTTAAATGTTACATCATCATGTTAACAGTCGTGAGACGTCAGTTCTCGGTTATAAGATCGATAATTAAACATAAGACGCATTAATAGTTTACAGACATACCTCGGAAATATAGCTCAAGCGGTTAGTTGCTGGCTTCCCACCACGGCGGCCCGGGTTCGATCCCGGGTCTGGTCAAGTTGGATTTGTGGTGGACAAAGTGGCGCTGGGGCAGGTTTTCTCCGAATACTTCGGTTTCCCTGCCAATCTTCATTCCACCAATTGCTCCACAATCACCCTCACCTATCATCTGGGGCTGGTACAATAGGCCAAAAATGGCCGCAGTACAAGGGACTTAGTCCCACCCCAATAGCAATAAAAGAAAATTACCTCGGAGATACTCGTATTGCAGGTTCGGTTCGAGATCACCGCAATAAAACGAGCCACACGAATTTTCTGTTTTCCCAATGCATATAAAAGTTATGTTTATATTATAATGTAGTCTGTTAAGTATGTAATAGCACTATATCTAAAAACGATGTGCAGGTACATAGTCGTACCTTCAGTATAAATAATTTATTGCTATAAATGCTAACCATCATCTAAGCTTTCAGCGAGTCGTGATCTTTTTGCTGGTGGGGGGGATGTCTCGAAGTTGATCGGTGCTCACTGATCAGGGTGGTGGTTACTGATGGTTGGGGTGGCTGTGACAATTTCTTAAAATAAGACAACAATGAAGTTTGCCTAATCGATTGTTTGGCTCTTCCTTTCACGAAAGATTTCTCCGTAGCATGCGATGCTGTTTGATAGCATCCTACCCACAATAGAACTTCTTTCAGAATTGGAAGCAATACTCTCCAACCCTACCGCTGCTCTATCAATTAAGTTTACGTAATATTCGAAATTTTTGTTGTTATTTCAACAGTGTTCACAGCATCATCACCAGGAATTGATTCAATCTCAAGAAACCACTTTCTTTGCTCATCCATAAGAAGCAATTCCTCATCCGTTAGTTTTGTCATGAGATTGCAGCAATTCCTCAGCCGTTAATTTAATCATGAGATTGCAGCAATTCATCATCCGTTAGTTTTATCATGAGATTGCAGCAATTCCTCATCCGTTAGTTTTATCATGAGATTGCAGCAATTCCTTATCTGTTAGTTTTGTCATGAGATTGCAGCAATTCATCATCCGTTAGTTTTATCATGAGATTGCAGCAATTCCTCAGCCGTTAATTTAATCATGAGATTGCAATAATTCCTCATCCGTTAGTTTTCTCATGACATTGCAACAATTCCTCACCCGTTAGTTTTATCATGAGATTGCAGCAATTCCTCATCCGTTAGTTTTATCATGAGATTGCAGCAATTCCTCATCTGTTAGTTTTGTCATGAGATTGCAGCAATTCCTCATCCGTTAGTTTAATCATGAGATTGCAGCAATTCCTCATCTGTTAGTTCTGTCATGAGATTGCAGCAATTCCTCATCCGTTAGTTTTATCATGAGATTGCAGCAATTCAGTCACAACTTCAGGCTCCACTTCTAGTTCTAGTTCTCTTGCTGTTTCCATCACATCTACAGTTACTTCCTCCACAGAAGTGTTGAACCCCTCAAAGTCATCCGTGAGGGTTGGAATCAACTTCTACCAGACTCCTGTTAATGTCGATGTTTTGACCACCTCCCATGAATCTCGAATGTTCTTAATGGTTCTAGAATGGTGAAACATTTCCGAAAGTTTTCCAATTTACTTTGGCGATATCCATCGAAGAATCACTATCTGTGGTAGCTATAGCCTTACGAAATGCATTTCTAAAATAATAAGACTTGAAATCGAAATTACTTCTTGACCTCCAATTTGTAAAAAGCGCAATAGAAATAGATATGCCTCTATTTTAATAACATTCTTTCAACTGTTTTGTTGTATATAATCGAACGATAAGGAACTGTAAATAGACACATGAAGAAAAAAGGTAATACTTAAGTAAAAACGATAATTGAACGTGATATTATTTCTGTTGAGTGAGATTAGGCAAATAATTAACTGCCAGCAGGAGGAATTATTTTGTACTAAGACCCATTTAAATAAGAAGAAAATGTTTTCAACTTATTACGTTTTGTGAATTATGTTGTGACGTTAGTATCTAGTCTGTATAGAGTTGAATTATGGTATAACAGATGAATAATGATTTTGAAAGTGTTTTGCAGGAAGAGTCGTGGCGAATCGAGGCATTAGCCTGGCACTCTTCCTTTTAAAATTACAAGTTATATAGAAACATAATTGAATCGCATGGTCCATTGTGTTCTTGAATATGTGGTATTTATTAAAATGTTCCACAAACTACAAGCTGAAATAAATAAGTTTCGTCAAGATAGTCGCAAATCCCACTATTGAACCCTTTCCTGAACCTTTGAATCTAACCCTCGCTTTCATATTTATCTTCTTCTGAAATCCCATCTGCATCTAGACTCTCAAAGTGGTCTTTTCTTTTCAGATTTCCCAACCAAAATTTTGTAAACATTATCTCTTCATGCGTGGTACATGACCCGTCCGTGCCACTGATCTTGATTCTGTAACATTAGGTGACGAATACAAGTCTGGAAGCCACTATTTAGGCATCCTTTATTTTCTCCATTACCCTGTCACTTCCTTATCAGTGCAATTAATTCTCAAGCACTGCTGTTCATCTAAGATGCAGTTTTATAATTTATTCTCACCTTAGATGTAGATTCCATTGATGGTCTCCCCTCTTCAGTGTTTCCATAAATATTTTATAGCATTTTCACATTTTCGCATGCCTCTGCGGTCTAGTGGTCAGAGTTCCTGGCTGCAGATCCAGAGGTTCCGGGTTCGATTCTCGGCGCTTCCAGATTTTCTGAGAAGTAGTGGCTCGGGAACGGGGTCCACTCAGCCTCCTCAGGATAATTGAGGGGTACTTGAATTGAAAAGTAGAGGCTTCGGTCTAGAAAACCGAAATTAACGGCTGAGGGGATTCGTTGGGCTGACCACGCGACATCCTCTATCCGCTAAAGTTAGCATTAATTTCGCCGACAAGCGGCGGTAGCTCGGTCGGTATAGTTCGCTTGCGGACTAAAGCCACGGGGTTATGTTTGCTGCATATCCAGAATGCAGTTTCTTTCTCGATGTAATAATCCTGATAATATTAGACTATGGGTAAAAATTAAGCCTCCTATGATGTCATTTTCTCCAGTTATTTGTCCATTTCGCAATCATCCATCATAGTACATATTTGCTTCGTTTCTTTACGTATATCTTCTCAATATTTGCTGTATTGAAACATCGCCTTCTGCTGAGAATAATGTATGAGTCATTCTGAACCCTCTGCCTGACATAATTTACCTGTTTTTGGTTAGTTTCTGGTATTCTCTTGGTGGGAAAGTTCTAAATGAATTGCGACTTCTAGATTTCATTGTTTTCTTATATCTGTAGGTGTAATATCTCCTTCTAGTATTACTGCTGCTCTTCTTACTTTGTTTTTATTTGCTGAATCCTACAAATTAAATGCTGAATACGAAATGAAGAGAGAAAAGTGATACAACATGATTTACGAATGGCGGTTTTAGATGTTCTTGGAGAACAATGAGATAAGACCAGGTCCTATTATTTAAATTGTACTCATGAATCGTTGAATCCCTGTGGCGATATGCAGCAATATAATAAGTATAATTTCTGTAAATCAAGAAGCTGTAAACGATCTTGGTACTTAGCTAATGCTGAAAGAGCCCGTTCGTGATGACTGAGTGTTTGCTTTGAATTGAAGTGGATTAACTGTGGCAGGCAGAATACTGGAGATGGAATAATAACATTACTGTCTGACAAATCGTCATATTGGTTTTGCTAATATTTGTCGATTTCATAATTGACTATACCTTTCTCAATTGCAGTTTACACCTGTCAAAATTTTTGTTTCCACCTATAAACTGACGAAATCCAAAAGGTTTATTTTCAAATAATTTTAAACAGACAATCCCCTACGTGACGTCAGTAGATCATGGCTGTAATTCTAACTTCAGATGTGTGTAATTTTACTTGTATTCTGCTTACAGTACAGCATTTCTTCTTCTAATGACGAAGTTGCTGTGTAAGCTGAGGTGAGTCAGATTTGTAATTAAAAGTTCCCCTGTAACATAAACCTTAATACCTAACCAGGTCTGTCGTGCAGACTCTGAGGTCAGAGTAATATTGTATACTGTAATACACGTATGTAGTTTGTGTTGAGGTCTATACTGACCACACAGACTTGTGTTGTTTGCACGCTAGGTAATATAAATGCTGTAACTGTTGAGAGGAATTTGGAAACGCAAGAAAAAGAAGGAAGAGAATCGGTAGCCACGGATTAGAGAAAGAAAGGAACACTGAAGGAAAATATAAGTACAGTGATAAAGTTATAAAAAAGAAAGTGGGAAAGAATTGGAGAGAAAATACATACAAGGAGGAGTAAATGAAGAGAAGGTAAATACACAAGCAAAGAAATAAATAAAAGGATATAAACAAATTAAATTAAGAAATCATTGAGCACGACCAATCACAAAGTAGGAACAGAAGAAATTATAAAGATGAGAAATAATAAAAAAGCAAGAAAAGAGAAGAAACGATACCAAAAGAGAATATACATTTGGAAATAGAGTCGGTTACATAAACTGAAGGAAGACAAATTGAACTGAGGAAAGGAAACGCGTTCGTTGTTTCGGCATTGTCTACGCAACAGCTCACTGTTATTGCGTTACCATGGAAGTATCTACTCCAAATACGTTACATTATGTTTATAGAAAGCGAGAGAAATTTAAAGAAGGCTGGAATGGAAATTACGAATTGTTTGGTTACGGTTTATTTGAGGACGTTTATCAGCTTCTCAATTTATTTAGCATCGAATGAGTGATAAAAGTAAAGGTAAGGTTGTCCTGTGAGAGGACGTTGAGGTAAGCGGTCCTAACTCTTTGATATATTTATCTCGGAATTTTCTTTAGAGGGTCTGAGGAAAGTCACGAAAACGTGTGATGATATCCTGTAGTTCAGTCGTGATTTGAGCTGCCTCGCTCCCGAATAAATGGTCAGACTGTTTCTGTTTCATCATTCTCGTCTGAAATAGATAAATAAATAAATGATGAAATGTATTAAATATAAGCTGGATTAAATTGGGAGGAAGGGATAAAAGCGGGAAGTCAAAAGGAAGTAACAAAAGGACGAAAAGGAGATTGCAAAAGGACTCACTGCATATCCAAAAATGGAAGTAAATAGAAATTAACTAAATAAATGGAAGGGAGATGCTTGTGATGCCGACTTATTTGAAATTCACCTGCTCTCTGACTAATGCCCGGTCGTTATCTGGCTCCTGGCAGGACAGAACTGGCAGAAGCTGAGCCCCGGCTTATGGATCGACACGCTCCGATAAAGCAACTAGGCTTTTCTGATTCGACGCTGTTGGCAGTTGTTTTCATCTCCTTGCAGAGTTCATCAACGTCATCACTCAGGACTAGGCTTAATGGCCTCCTCTGGTCCCAAGTCTATATGAACTGCCTGCAAGTACAGTAGAACTTGGTTATAACGTCATCAAAGGGACGTAAAAATAGTGTCGTTATAAACGAATGTCGTTGTAACCGAAATGGGCACTTCCACAGTAGCCTTATGTTAGTCACGTAAAAATCTACCCAAAACCGAGTTCAAATGTTGCATTTTTTAGTGAAATACGTAGTTAAGTACAGACTAACGTGACATTAACGTGGAATTGCCCAAATGTGTAATATCAAAGACATATTACAGCGCTTTTCACTGACAATACACACTAAATACACTTTCTAAATTACGTTCAATGTCCATATCAGAGAAATTCAGGAATGAAAATGACGTTACATACGAGGTTGATGCATTTGTGCACGTCGTACTAAGCAAGGTATAAAAACAGTTGCTTTATGAGGAATTAGTTCGTACCATTGAATATCTGACGCAATAGACAAGGTGTCGCAGAAACCGATGTTGCTATAACCAAGTTTTACTGTATTTTTAATTCGATTCGAAAGCACTTTTCCGGGTAATGCTTGCTACAATTCACTCATCTCGTCTGCTGTCTAAAAACACAAAAAGTAGAAAATACAAAACTATAATTTTGTCTGTGGTTCTGTATGTCTGTGAAACTTGGTCTCTGATATTAAGGGAATAAAATAGACTGAAAGGGAGCAGGAATGGCGCAGTACATATATCGACTGGGTACGGGCTGGACGACCGAGGGTTCGGAGTTCGAGTCCCGATAGGGTCAAGATTTTTCTCTTCTCCACGTTTTCAAGATTAGCTTTTGGGTCCACTCAACCTCCTATTCAGTGGGTACTAGGGGCTCTTTCCTCGGGGCTAAAGCGGCGGGAGCGTGAGGCTGACCACTCACCTCCAGTTTGTGTCGAGGTCAAGAAAACGTGGACCTATACATCCACTCGTCTATTAAGTCTTCACGGACACTTGCTTAACTAGTTAAGCACAGGGACAGCTTTACCTGAGGGTGTCTGAGAACAGGGTACTGAGGGTCTGAACCGAATAAAAATGAAATGAGAGATATTGCAGAAAAGTACATAATGAGGAGCTTTCGTAACTTATACTTTACGACAAATGTAATTAGCATGATCAAGTCAAGGAGGTCAGGATGAGCTGGGCATGTAGTACGAAATGGGGGAGAAGAGTATTGCATGTAGGATAATGGTGAGAAAGTCACCAAGAAGACCCAGATGTAGTTGGTAGGATAATATAAAATGAATACTAGAGAAACAGGATGGGGTGGTATGAACTGGAGTGTCAACTTTTGCAGACAGGGTGTGGCGTGGTCAGCGCAACGGATCCCCACGGCCGTTAATTTCGGTTTTCTAGACCGGAGCCGCTATTTCCTTGATATAGCTTCTCAAATATCCTCACGAGGCTGAGTGGACACCGTTCCAGAACCACTAGTTCTCAGATAATCTAATATCACCGGGATTAGACCCTGACCTCTCCAGCCAGGAACTCTGACCACTAGACCACAGAGTTGGCACTGACTTCGCCGACAAGCGGCGGTAGCTCGGTCGGTATAGTTCCCTTGCGGGCTAAAATCACAGATTTTATTTTGTTTGGTATGGACTGGATTATTTTGGCTCAGAACAGAGAGCAGTGGAGAGCCCTTGTGAAGACGGTAATGAAACTTCGGGTTCCGTCAAATGTTGGGAAATTCTTGAGTAGCTGAGCTGCGCTGCTTTTCAAGAATTCAACTCCGTGGAGATACTTTGAAGGCGTTTATGTTGTAAGATATATAGACTACAATTATACTCCTGCATCATCTGTGTTGGAGGCTATACCTAGATGCAGAGCGTCCAAGCTCTTCAGTAATATTGAAATGATTGAAATGATTGCGTACTTGGTGCTATCTATTGTATTGTATTGGAGAGGGTTGGTTTCCCCATGCACTTAGACCAACTGTTGGTCCATTGTGCGCCCCCCTATGATATTCTACCAGTCTCTATTCCCTACCGGTACTGGTGCGTACCATCAGTCCCGACTCAGCCAGCGAGTTCGGCCTCTACTGTCTCAGCGGTATCTCGACGCTTCCCCCATCTACCAGAGGCGTTAGAGACTACTGTTGGGCGGGAAATGTCCTGAATTTGGCTCAGTGGTCCCCTTAGGACATGAGGTTCTTTTACGTGCCGTAAAGCTACGACACGGGACCCACGGCTCAAAGTCCCTCCCAGAGGACTTGTTCCCTGAAATTTTCCGCCCTTAAAAATTCCACGACCTCCCCCGGGTTTGAACCCGCGTACCTTGAGTCACGAGGTGGGAACGTTACCCCTAGACTACGGAGGCCGCTTGGTGCTATCTAAGAATATAATCAACATCATTATCATTAAATCCAAGGCAGATGTCTTCAGGCCTGTTCCAACTTAAATATTTATCCACCTCTTCCTATGTCTTCCCACATCCCTTTTCCCTATTGTTTTATAACCCAAGATGAATTTCGACAATCAATAATCCTCCATTCTTTCCACACGTTGTAACCAGTTAGTTTTATTTACTTGTATTTTCTCAGTTAATTCTTGTGCCATGATTCGATATTTTATGTAGCCTAGTATTTCATTTCAGCCGATACTGTACTTCATCGGCTTCCATTTGTCAATACCTGTGTTTCATTTCCATACAACCTCGGGATCCGCCATAGCTTCATAAAATTTCAATTGTGTCTAACCTCTTTTTTCTTTTCTGATCGTTCGCTTTAAAAAGATTGATAAAGGTAATGTAAGGTAAAGTAAAGTTGTCCCTGTGCTTAGCTATTTAAGCACTACCCCATAAAGGTGTATGGGGGAGTGGATGTACAGACCCACATTTTCTTGAACTCGGCACTAGTTGGAGGTGAGTGTTCAGCTTCACGCCTCGGCCGCTTTACCCCCAGGGAAAACCCCCCGGTACCCGTTGGATATGAGGTTGGGTGGACCCCAGTGCTATTCTGGTCAATGAGGAGAATAGAAAATTTTTCACCTTACTGGGACTCGAACTCTGACCCCTCGGTTGTCCAGCCTGTAGCCAGTCGCTATACCGACTACGCTCTCTCACCATCAAAGTCTTGCTAAATTATTACAATGAAAACTTAGTAACCCCTGTTTACATTATGAAGTTTACAGCCTGACTCCATTATCTTAATCAATTAAATTCATTTAAATACAGTAAAAATTTGGATTGTGGTCTTCTGGGTTATGGCATCATATAGCCTGGTAAGTGGGTACCAACATTTTAGGGGAAATTCTGTCTTCAGATTAGTAGCAATATTGAAGGCAACAGGTTCCTTCTAAACGTTCGTGGCAACCTGCAGAGCTACAAGATATCATGATCCAGGAAGCCACAGTGTGAATTTAGTAGAACATAACTGAGTATAAGTAGATTGAGCTAACTGGAAATTAAAGTGAGCCATAATCTAAATTATAACTTAGTATAAAATCTGAAATGA
Organism: Cryptotermes secundus; assembly: GCF_002891405.2. NCBI lineage: Eukaryota > Metazoa > Arthropoda > Insecta > Blattodea > Kalotermitidae > Cryptotermes > Cryptotermes secundus. The sequence goes on from NW_019721760.1 coordinate 84,491, forward strand.
AACAAGACTGGTTATCTGAACTGAAATGGAACAAGAAAGTAGCGTAGACCAAATTTCAGAACAGGAGTGAAATTGTGATTGTATCTAAAGAAAAATTTGGAAACAAAATCGTGGAATTCAACGGCGTTGACCACGAATATCACCCATGAATTCGTTCTTGTCTCATATAAATCATGTTCCTGTTCCTGAAACTTGTTTATGATGCACTTCCATGCTCCTTTAACGCGTTCATCTCTGTCATCAAAGTACTGGCTTAGAAATACTTTCCCCAACAGAAGTTTGTGTGCATTTCTATTTGCTGTCTTCCGAGTTACGCTTGCAATTTATTATAAACTTTTTGTTCACGTATCATCATAATACGAAGTCAGGTCTATAAATAATGAAACTCCTTATCATGCAACACCTCCGCTCGCCATTCAGTTTATTTCCCATGCACACAAATATTTTCCTTAGAACTTTATTTTCAGACATCTATAATTTATTCTCTCTTTGGAGAAAAAAAATATCACAGCAGTGATTTACTTTATTGTACTGTGACGTATCGACCAACTTCCAGGAAACGGCCCAGTAAACACGCATTCTTGACAATAGATGAGCATTGTTTTCTGTGGTCCGTTCACGGACCATTGCTAGGCAACGCGCAATAATGGTTTCGCGTACGCGGTGACATAACACAACAATAGAGAGGCTGTGTTTTCTGCTGTGGTCCGTGCCGAATGGTTATTAACGACGACTGAAGAGATGTTTTCTATATAACCCGCGCCATGACCAGTTCTGGGCAACTGGCCAATAGATAAGCATTTTGACGAAAGAAGGGGTGTTTTCTATGAGATCCGTGACGAGGAATTATAAGATAGAAATACTAGGCTAGCAGCTGTAGGAGTACAGAAGAGTACAAGAAGTCAGTCGTAGAACAGGAATGAGTGTTCAATCAGTTGTCGGTAGGCGATAGCCACGTGAAGTTAATAGTTGAAGAAGAATTAAAAGTCGGCCTGTGTAGACTTAGCGTATGCTTAGAAGATTTAGTCATAGTGAGACTTTTAATACCGTTACCAGGATACGACTAGTGAACACGGAGAATCCTAGTGCGTGTGTAACGGTGAACTGTAGATTGTGTAAATCAGCGATAGTTCTCTATTGCCTATAAATACGAGTTGATTGTTTAAGGTGTTAATAAATCCAAATTATCCAATCCAAACCCCGCCTGTAATCACTAATACGCGTGACAATATGTCTTATTCGTTGACTTTTTATGGTAGAATAAGTGTAATCTGGTTTACATATGTTCTAGGGTAGCTCAGTCAGCTGACTGGATGACTGGTGACTCTCTCCCCGAGAATGGCAGGAATTTCTGCATTTGCTATTTCGTGAGTTTCCATTCTGGTACTCGTGCATTTTGGATTTCGAAGGACCCTTCTTCGGTGGTTGAGGTGGTCGAAATGGGAAGTTAACCATTAATCTCCATGCATATAATGGAGATAATTGGAAACTTTTCTTGGATAGTCTCTTTCCATAAACACATCTACCATGTATGCGAAGATAGAGGGGCGGATAGAAGTAACCAGAAGACGAGGAAGAAGACGTAAGATGATGCTGGATGACCTTGGGGACAGAAGAGGATATTTTTATTTGAAGGAGAAAGCTCTAGATCGCATTAAGTGGAGGAACTGTTTTGGAAGAGACTGTGGACCTGTCGTTTGACAGATTACTGATGAATGAATTAGAAACTATCCTGGAGCTTTATCTCCATTGTCCTTACACTGGTTAATGGCGTGGAGTTTAAATACAGGGACCTCACCTTTCGCCATTTATTACAAGAGGTAATACCGTCTGTGAATTACACAATAAAAAGTACTTTTTCTAAAATCATTCTTATCTCAGTCAATTGACATTTAATTATTCTAGCTGTTCTTTTCAGTTCCCAGTGCTAGCTTTGCCTTCTCACTTCTCATTGGTTACAAGAACGTAACTACAGAGAATGTTATAGTCTTTGTTTCTTCTATTGACTGCAGCGTTTCTTTCAGGCGAATTATGGAAAACGCTTGTGAAAGGCGTACATTCTCCTGAAGGAAAACATTACCTACAAATGTGAGAGTAGGAACTTAAAAAAGAACAAAGAGGGATAAAACAGAACGTATAAACACGAACAAAAGCTCTGCTGGAACAAAGAAAGCACACAGACGAATGTACACACAAATACGGAGGAGATTGTTGAGCGAGATTCAAACTACGAAGTCTGCTTTTCGCTTTCACTGAATACTAGTGCCTTGATAGATATTCGTCAAGCGAAAATTCGTTGAAATGAAAATCGCATCTGTTTAAAAGTAGTAATTAGATTTACGTTGAGTTGAAACGATACATATAAGGATAATAACAAGGAATGTACATACATTAATACGCACTGATGCATGTATTTTTCTTAACTGTAAAGAACAATAATTAATATGAAGCAAACAGTAGTACTTCTGATACACTTATATTATAAATAATAATTTTTGCCACATATTCTGATTATAAATACAGACGCACTGATTAGTAGATCATTTTGTCTTTGCGTTTTCACTTGATTCGATTTTATTTATCCATAGCAGATTTTTTTCTTCAAATTCATAGCTCACAGATCACAAGCGAAAAAAGTCGAGTGGTTTCCTCCGTCTTCAAGGTCAAAGTGACTTCAGTTTAAGAATTACTGGGTTTTCGGACTTTGTCCATCGTCCGGTATTCTAGAAGTTAGAAGGCACAACGTTTCGGAAGGTGGAACTGTTTCCGCCCTCCGTCCTCACTTGAGGACGGAAATAGTTCCAATTTCTGAAACGACGTGTTTCCTAGTTTCTAGAATACCAGACGATGGACAAAGTCCGAAAACCCAGTAATTCTGAGCGTCATACACCATCGTCAGACGCCTTTAGAATTTACTTGGACTCAATTTATCGCAATTAATGTTAATTATGATTTTATTTATCTACAAATAATGACGTAATTTGCTGGAAAAACTCCTTACTTTATTTTTATTTAGAAGTTATGATAGTGTAAATGTTGACTAAATTTCTATCATTGTGTTCAACAATTCTTAAGGCACTTCTTTCAATTTTCGGGTTGTATAACAAAAGAAATTCTCTTTGTAAGCGGACTGTTGTCCAGAATAATTTGGAAATCCCTGATCTATAGTGCACACGGATAAAATGGAATCCAGTGGTTGTGTATGTCTAGGCTAAAGACATGGACGTTTCGATGTTCATTATTAGTGTCTCTCAGCTTTATGCGTTGAATAAATACACACAATCGAATATAATGAAATGTAAAGGCAAGTTGTATTATAGAAAGTAAAGTGGGGAAAAGACGAAAAGGGAAAGTGAAACGTCTCTTTTCCATTTCGATGCGCGATGCTTCAATCACATACAGAA
>NW_019721760.1:87980-169607 GCF_002891405.2 Cryptotermes secundus
ACGATGGATGAAGTCCAAAAACCCAATATATCAAGGATAGTATTATATTTAAAAAAAATGACCTCTAATCAACGGGTAACCCTGATTGTTTTATGATGTATGAAGCAGAAAAATAACCTTTCAGAGAACATTTGTAGACACACTTAGGAGATAAGAGAAATATCTTTGCTTCTTTGTCAAGGATCGAAGCCTGATCACCCAGCTCGTTGGCAGTCACTTTATTTACAGACTATCTTTGTTCATATGAAAGAGATTTATGAAGTGAAAGCTGAAAATAACAGGAGAATTATGATGAAGCCAAATACAAAACTAAAAGAGTAGTACAAGTAGTACAAATAAACAGAAGAAAAAGGAAAATGAGATTAAAGAAAAACAAATTGCTCTATGGAGACAGACAGAAAGTTATGTGCTTTTAAAACGAAAAGGAAACAGAGCTATGGAAGAGAAGATAAAGGAGAACGAAACTAAAGAACAAAATACTCTATAGAGAGACAGAAAGAGACAAAAGGATAACATGACGAAAGAGAAGGGGAAATAAGAGAAGAAATTAAAAATAAGTACAATGAAATATGAAACTAAAAGGGTTATTTAGAAAGAAAGTAAATTAATCTTAAGGACGTGGCTCGAAACGGAAAGCCAGGAAACAACAACATGACAGAAAAGGAAGTTGAAATAACTGTAATGACGAAGATTTTCTTGGAGTGGAATAAGTCTGCTTGCAGTTACTTGATACGAATACACTAAATATAAATTGTTCTGAGAAGCAGGCGAGGATTTGAATCCTCTGCGTGGAATGAAAGGCTGCAAAGTTGCAAATTTAAAGTATGAAATATGATTGAAGTAAAAAGTGACAGGAATTCGTTCGCAAGTTGGAGAGACTGTGGGTTTGCATGTCCTTAATTTAACCGAGACTAGAAAGAGAGGAGGGTCTTCATATGGAAATAAGTTACCGACGCGTTGGGTGTCTCCGAACAGTTCATTTCGATTCCGCTTGACAAATGAACAGGTTTCGAAAATTGATATAATTTTCTTTTTCACACTTACTGATACTTTCAAGGCTGTCCATTTTTCCAGTGCATTAAAATACAAATGTTTCATTCGCTTAAAGTAACTGACATTAATATTAACACATGACTGATGATCCCTGATTGTCTCGTAGGGATTATAGTCTTTGTTCTGAAATGGTCCAGTCTATGAAATGACTGCCTACTGTCTGTACGACTAAGCTTCGAATCTCTGAAGTAACATAACTTTCTCTTTGTCACCACGTCCAGACCGCCTTTAAGTGCTCTTCCAGCTATGTAAAAGGTAACGCTATCCCTGTAACAGGCCGTGGAGGCCCATAGGGCCGTGAGACGTTGAGGTTCCCACATTTTCTCTAGAGAATCGGCTCGCATAGAGCGGTAAGTTCATCCTTACCTTTACCTCCAGAATCATTCCTGGTACTATGTCTGCTAGAGGCCGAGTCAACCCCAGGGCCATAGTGCGGCTGGAAGGATTAGGTCAATTGAAAAGTCCAGTTATCCCATCGGAAATCGAACCCGCGACCTTCTGACTTGTCACATAGTGCCTCAACCAACTACACTACGGCTTTCCCCTTCTAGCTATATATTAAATGGTATCGGATGATATTAAAAACGGCCTTCTAAAGAGCTGCCCTTTCGTACTCCATTCTATCTCTTTTTTACTTTTCTTTCATCCCCAGTTCAGGTCTTTGAGGTGCTGATATATACGTATGTACCAATTTTCTCTGTGCTTATCTTACTCTTCTTCCCTGGAGATGGAAGCAGGTTTCTTCAAAACCTCTTATTTCCCACAACAATAACATTAACTGAGTCTAGTGTGAATATTATAAAGAACTGTAAGAAGATATTAACACAAAGGTAAGGAGCAAAATTATTTTGCCTAAGAAACTCGCCATGATTGGCTATGGAGAGGCAAGGAGGTAAAGCTCCAGATATTGACCTTAGAACCAGATGGAAGCGATTGGTCGGCTTCGTACGCCGGTCCCCCTGACTTCTACACACAAAGAAGAAGGGAGATAGACGGGCTTTAGTATGTGTTGGTGAAGAGTAAAATTTATGCATCTACCGGGAATGGAATATCTGTCATCCAGTCGTCCACGTCGGATCCAGCAACTTTATCTAACCCATCTCATTGTATTAAAGAACAACATAAGAAATGCAACATAGTTGATTTATCTGTCGAGGATATCCCAGGGTGAATTATGGCGGAAGGTGTCATGGGGACTTTAAGGGATCACATGTGTAGACAGAGTTCTAGAACCACTACCGTAAACTGTTCTCGAAGAGAGGCAAGGCTGAGGTCAGATTAACAGAGTCGAGCCCAGTCAGGTTCAACCGAATCCGTTACAATTAAGTCAAACCGGATCTGACCCAGTATCATGATGCTAAGGTTTTAATGTCCAAGGAAGTAGAAGTCTCTGGAAATCTGCTTCTTTATGTGTGTACATGCGAGGGAAACAAGAAGCAACACGGTAGAAATGGATGGGAGAAGAGGCAGGAACATTCGAAACAAAATGTTGTTATAGGAGAATTGAATTTTGTACAGGTAGCACTGCCCTTTCATTTTATTTTTACAAAGTGTATTGCGTCCTTTCTTCTTTCTTTCACTTTATTTTTGATTTCACTTTCGTTACTGTCTATACGAGTAGATGCGAGTTGGGAACGTCATGCTTAAATCTGACATAAACACATATCTGCCAGATTATGTGTAGGAAACCCGAAATACATTAATGTCGGAGAAGTTGCCTAACACGCAGGCGCTTCTAGCAATTGCCCGAATGCAGCAGCACGATAGTTAACTATTTATACAAGCATTATGTTTTTGGAACATATTAGGCTGGGGCCACACGAGCACACGTAGTACGTCCGTTGCAAAGAATGTACTTTATGACGGACGTTGCTGAGGACACTACACATTTGCAGAATGCGGCGGTTTGTTTTTGTCTGCAATGGAGCCAGAAGAAAGCGTAGCATTCGCCTCTCTTGTTTATTTCTATATCGGACCTCAAGACGTTCCTTACAACGGACGCATTTTGTGCGCTCATGTGGCCCAAGCCTAAGATAATAATATAGATAGGAAATTATCAGGAGAAGGAAAGAGACCACTGGGAAGACCAAGGCGTAGGTGTGTGGACAATATTAAAATGGATCCTAGAGAGATAGGATGGGATGTTATGGATTGGATTGATCTGGCTCAGGATAGGGACCAATGGAGGGCTCTAGTGAACACGGTACTGAACCTTCGGGTTCCATAATATGCTGGAAAATTCTAGAGTAGCTGCAGAGTTGGCGGCTCCTCCAGAAGGAATCGGCTCCAAGAGTAAGTAAGTAAGTATGTTTTTGGACATTATTCATCGTCTTGTCTATTTTTTTTAAAACCGTCCTGTTTCTTTTCGAAACACAGGGTTTCAGAGACTGTATCCTGTCCCCGTCCTCAGGTAAAACCTACTCATTTGGGTGCAATAGGTAGAGATAGCCCCCTATCTCCGGACCTAGCTCTATCTATTCGACCCAACTGAGTAGGTTTTACCTGAGGACGGGGTTAGTTCCATTCTCCGAAACCCTGTGTTTTGAAAAAGAAACAGGACTTTTTTTTTAAATAGACAAGACGATGGATAATGTCCAAAAACATAATACTTGTAGCAATATACCATCGTCACAAACTTTTAGATCTTATTTACGATAGTTGACGTTTTTATGATATACTGGGAAGCGGGGTAGGTCAGTCGATTTAGCGATAGGGTACGGGCTGGACGGCTGGGGTTCGATTCCCGGCAGAGGCAAGAGATTTTTCTCTTCTCCACAGACTCCACACCGGCTGTGGGGCCCACCCATCCGTTTATCCAATTGGTATAAGTGGCTCTTTCTCCAGGAGTAAAACGGCCAGGTCATGAAGCTGACCACCCACCTCCATCAAGTCCTGAGGTAAAGAATTGTTGAGCTATACCTCCACTACCCCACACGTCTTGATGCCGTTGTGCTTAATTAATTAAGCAAGGACATTTTTGCTACACTTTTGTGGTATACTATTCTGGCATTCACAGCTGTTCACTTGCTCGCCAGATGGAAGCTTTGGTGTCGCAATTCCGAAATGCGGTTAGTGTTCTCCACGTAGGCGGTAGTTCCCTTTGCTTCCTCTACTTCCTTCCTCGGAGCTTCAAAATTCTGGGTGGTGCAAGGCTTACATTCGAGTAATGAGTCTTAGCATTTTGATCCACAAATAGTAGAAATGAAAAATGATGATTAACAGCCCTCATAATAACAATTAAATTAATAATAATGATATATATTACTTTTGACTATTACTATTACTGGGGCATATTATAATTTTTAATAAAAATGGAAGACTATAACCTACATGACTTTCTGAGTGTATCTCCTCAAGGTGCCTAAAAAAATGATTATTGGAGGGGAATGTGATTTTCTAATAATTTTCCAGTAAAATTGAAACGTACATTTTATGCTCTATACATTTGTTCACAAATCTTATGACTTTCTGGACTAGACTCGATCATTAATGTGCCCGCAAACTTATGGCTATATCCTGTTGCAGGAACTTTCGCGGTACTCTAGACTCTGCTCCAGAGGTTCTCATTCCCTTCCATTTCGCTTCAGACTTCCAAAATTCTAAATTTTCCAGGTCTCTCCATTCTCAAAATTGTGTACTTTACGTCTTCATTGTAAATTTATATACACATATGTTTAAAAAAAGGAAAGTACATAATTCTGGATTCTGCATTGTAATGGATTTGATCAAAGCATTGCTACGGAACAGCTCGGTAAACACGTTCCAACATACGGACAAAGCAACAATAGAAGAAGCTGTATTTCCTATGTGTTCTGTTTCAGGCAACAATAGAGGGAACTGTTTTCTATGTGGTCCGTGCCGAGAGAATACGCTTCATCCGAAGCGCGGGGTTACTGAAGGGATAAAAAAAAGGGGGAAGCACAATAGACCACTGTAGGTCGCCGTGCAAGGGCCGAGAATGCCTACCCCTCATACATTCATTCATTCATTCATACCTCCCAGGAAGATTCCTGATACTCATTATCTCTATATGTATCGCGTATCGTTGCTAGACAAAAGCTGGGCAGACACCTTCCCATGGCAACGAATATACGCAACAATAGAAAAACCATTGAAGGCATCGTTTTCTATACGTTTCATGTCGTATCATAGGAGAGTCTGTGAGTCTGCATATCCCGTTGTCGTTGCTATTCAATGACACAGTAAACACGTTCCCGCGGCAACGAATAATTGCTGGAGGCGTCGTTTTCCATGCGGTCCGTGTCATCAAATGAAAGTAGGCCATTGGTTTCCCCAGAATTTCTTTGTTAAGTTTTGTATTGTGAAGGCGACAAAAGGAAGAAAGAAGGAGAGAAGGAAGGGAAGAGATGAATAATTTAGGGAGCAATAAACTGAGGAACGAAAAGAGGGAGGAAGAAGTAAACATAATCCAATGAGTGTGCTGAAGTAACAAACGAACAGACAATAATTCCCATGGGGAAACGAATTCAATAACCTCACCAGCTGTTACAGCGTCATTAAGTAACCCACAGACAATATTCTGTACATCTGCTGAGAGACAAAGACAAATTCAGCGTCACTTTAGTAGACTGCATGAAGCTCAGCCCTGCATGCGAAATGTTTCCTGGATTTGTGAGAGTGATGTCGGGTAGCCTAACCCCGCAGGGGCTACAAGAAACAGCGTGAGGTATCATGCGAGATCCATTACATCCATCAGTCTGCCCTGAATGTGTTCCGTACCTCCCATGTCGGGTACCATTGTCTCTGAGAGGGGAGAATGTCACAATTATGTGACATATCGAACAGAGAAGCTTCGCTTTGAATTTTATTTCCTATATTTGTATCCGCACAACTAGCTTAAAAGCACAGCTTGAAACTGATTATTATACACATGCAGACTGTGTTCAAGTCGACCCCCACGGATAACATTTCGGTTATTTAAGGACGCTAATTAAGATGCACAGGTTATATGACATCTGTCAATTTTATTTGCGGGTGACGGACTAGGAAGGTTATGAAAGGTAGCTGAGTCAATATCCCAGCATCTCTGGAGGACCTGAGGAAGACCCACAAATGTCTGATTAACCGGTAACCGGGCTAAGATTCAGCTGAATATAGAACGTTCCTATTTTCATTGATTCCTCTTTGTTTCTAGCTCCAGGTGACGTCACTTTCTTAAGTACTTATGTTATATGGCGTCAAATAACTTGTACATACATCAGGCAGGGTTTCACAGGAAGTGACCGCGGGTTGTTTTAACCCGTTCAGATCCAGGTCATTAGAAAAACGCGATTACTTAACGGAGTTACTTCTCTGAAAGTTGCAGGGTGGAGACAACTTAAAAAGCAAGGACCTTTCATCTTCTTATTCCTCCTCTTATTTTTCTTCATTTACTTTTTCCACTTCTTCCTTCCTTAGTCTGCTTTTCCACCTCGTCAACTATCGTCTTGTTTTTCTTTCCTTCACAGCTTCCTCCATTTTGCTCATTACTTTCTTTCTTTCCTTTTAGCTTTTCTTTTTCTGCTTCACCTCCTTTCCCACCTCATTTTAGTTTTCTTATTCACTTCCTTCTACATTGCCTCCACTCCTCTTTCTACATCTTCATATTTTCCTCTTTTTTGTCTGAATCTTATTCTCTTTTCTTCCCCTTATACACCTTCTGCCTTTTTATTTCCTCCATTTCCACTTATTCTTCCCGGTGAGCTCAAATGTAGGTTTAGGGTATGAAAGGGTTGAGCAGTATCATCCAGGGACTGGGAAGGCACATTCACACACCTATGTCAGGGAAGACATAAATGGAGCCGAAAGTCAACCATCGGAATCGGAACCAAGAATGACTATGCTGGCGAGTGCCAGCAGCAATTTTCCCAACCCAACCAAACAAACAAACAAACAAACGAACAAACAAACAAACAATTGAGAGAGCAGACGATATAAGATTTCCACAATTCCCAGTGTCGTGATACAGTCAAATACGGTCGTGAGTCCCGCGGAACTCAGAAAAAAGACTGGCTGCGCTGGCGAGGACCAGCAACAATTTATCCGACCCGACCCTTCCCATTTCCGTAACACGGAGCAGTGATACATACCAGTGATTTCGGGATTTGGCGCCTAGCTAACCTGTTACATTGTCGGCCTCTACATGTTCACGGCTAGGTAATTGACAGGCAGAGAGAGAGAGAGAGAGCCTCTAATTAACTGATCACACCAGCAGACTTGCCCACGTTGTGTGCTGATGCAACACCCCAGCTGTGCATGAGCGTGTAGGGCGATAGAAGGGTGGTCATTTTAGTCACAAAACATTAAGCGCCTAGAAGTCAATGGTTGGTTTTTCATGTTCGTCGAAAGTAGACAACATTAGTTCCCCGCAAGTTACACTTCATAGTTGCAATCTTAGTTCATACAGCAGGAATCCTGATTGATATTTCTCGTGATTTGTCTCAGTCTTTCCAACAAAATTCCTGGAACGTAAGTTATAACATGTATTTCAGAACGGGTTCTTTCACATGATTTTCCAATTATCCTAATCAGGCTCCTGTTTTTCATTCGAGAGCATTAAATATATGAAGGTCACATGGCTTCTTTAAATAAAGAAAAAATATATAAATTATTTTAGTGTTTTGACATTAAATGACAGAATATCTTCAACCATTCATTATCGTCGTAATTATAATAACGACAAAAAAGTAAAGAAAAGTAAAGCTATCCCTGTAACAGGCCGTGGAGGCCCACAGGTTTGTGAGATGTTGAGGCTCCCACATTTTCTAGACAATCGGCTCACAGATGGCGGCAAGGTTGTCAGCCCTACGCACCGGCCGCCCTTTACCCCCAAGAATATTCCAAGAATATTCCTGGTACTCATTTCTGTTAGAGGCTGAGTGAACCCCAGGGCCATAAGAATTAGGTCAATTGAAAAAAAATCCAATGACCTCATCGGGACTTGAACCCGCGACCATCCGGCTTGCAGCATAATGCATCAACCAACTACGCTACCGCATGCCCCCATAATAATGATTATCGTCAAAATTTTTAAATTTGGTTTTCTTCTGAATATTTCCATTATTAGAAACTTTGGTGCCGAAATATGAGGAAGAAAACGTAGATGGCAGCATTCCCATACTTGCAAGTATGGATTGAGATGAATATGCCACGAAACCCCCGATCCATCTATACCATCTCTTTTTCTATGTGTCAGACTTCAATGTACCATTTAACATTTGTCTTTGACCAATTCATTTGTCGATATTCCATACCTCGGCTACTAGGCATACTAAGTACGTCTCAGTTCAGTTACATTCTGGTTCTCCCCCCCCCCNTTCTTCTGACCGTATATTGAACCTCAGTTCACTAGAGCCTGTCTTTCTAACAAGTAGCAGAGGTAACTTTAGGCGCAGGTGAAACTGCTATAAGGTTATTCTTATCTATGATGTCATTAAATGAAGTAGGCGTCAGGTTGGTTATATTCTTCCTCCCTCCATATTCATAATCGCCTGCCATACGAGGAGCAGATGTGACTTCAGGCTTGGATCACGCAATCCAGTAACATCTACTGCCTTTGAAGTAAGAGCCTGGTGCGAAGAATATAACGTAAAAGAAGCCTTTGTTCACAGGTGAGGATTTATGGATATTTCTTTCTCATTTTATACATTCATCGTATGTCAGTAATGCTGTTAGACGAGCAAGGAACTTCGGTTCGCAACTGTAAAAACTCAGTTATTAATGGAAGACTGAGAAATTCATTCATGACGCGCCATCATATTTAATGAAACAGGTAATGCTTGACGTTTTATCACAAGGTTGCTGGTTTCAGCTTGCTTGGCTTACTTATCGATCATGAAAATGGAGGCCATATTTCCACCAAAATATCAGCAGGTTTCTACCAGGCTACACGACGTCATATCCCAGAATATATTTTACTTAATATTAAGAGGGTTGCGTGATTCATTCGACAATGAGAGAATGTTGGAATGGTACCCAAAAACAGACCATAACCATTTCCTACTCAGTCCGTTTCACTTAATATGCATGTCTTTATTTTCATGGGCTGTTGAACGACGCTCTCTGTATCGAGGCTATATAGAGTCGAATTGTAAACGATAGATGAATTGAAAAGATTATGAAGGAATGAGTCGTGACTTAACGGAAATGGTATCAAGGCATTTACTTGGATACTCTAAACAAACTAAAACTCCGTGGTTTTTAGTCCGCAAGCGAAATATACCGACCGAGCGACCGCTGCTTTTCGGCGAAGTTAGTGCAAACTTTAGCGGACAGAGGGTGTCGCGCGGTCAGCGCAACGAGTCCCCACGGCCGTTAATCTCTATTTTCTAAACCGGAGCCGCTATTTCCGTGAAATAACTCTTCAGTTATCCTCACGAGGCTGAGTGTACCCCGTTCCAGACCCACTACTTCTCAGAAAATCTGGTAGTGTCGGGAATCGAACCTGGACCTCTGGATCTGTAGCCAGGAACTATGACCACTAGACCATAGAGGCGCTCTTTGCTTGGAGACACCGACAAAAAAACAAACTCACTCAGGATAGTCGATGTCCCCCCCCCCGAGATTCGAACCAATCGTTACCACCAGACCAACCTGTTCGATAACAATGTTTGTTTAATCATTTATAAGACATTCTGTCGCTACTCAAGAGTTTCCCAGCATTTTACGGAACCCGAAGGTTCATTTCCGTCTTCACAAGAGCCGTCCACTGGTCCCTATCCTGAGCCATATCAATCCAATCAAAACCATCCCATCCAATCTCCCTAAGATCCATTTTAATATTGTCCACCCACCTACTCCTTGGTCTTCCTAGTGGTCTCTTTCCTTCTGGCTTTCCCACCAATATCCTATACGCATTCCTCGTCTCTCCCATTCGTGCTACATGCCCTGCCCACCTCATCCTCCTTGACTTGATCATTCTAATTATACTTGGAGAAGAGTACAAGTTATGAAGCTCCTCATTATGCATTTTTCTCCAACCTCCTGTGACTTCATCTCTCTTTGGTCCCAATATTCTCCTCAACACCCTGTTCTCAAATACCCTCAGTCTATGTTCCTCCCTTAATGCCAGAGACCAAGTTTCACACCCATACGGAACCACAGGCAAAATTATAGTTTTGTATATTCTCATTTTTATGTTTTTGGACAACAGACGAGAAGACAAAAGGTTCTGGACTGAATGGTAGCAAGCATTACCCGAGTTCAATCTCCTCTTAATTTCCTCCTGAATCAGGTTTCGATCTGTTTTCGTTGTTCCCAAATATCTGAACTCTGCCACATTTTCAAAACATCTGTTTCCTATCTTCATGTCACGATTTTGCCCTGCATTTTGGTGGCGAGGCAGCAACATTACTTAGTTTTCTCTGTTTCTACTTGTGTGTCTTTCTTTATGGTATCTACATTATCACCCAGTAAATTCACATCATCAGCATAGACCAACAGCTGAAGTGTCCCCGTTTAAACGATCACACTGTTCGATACTTAAATCGTTACTCATGAAACATACAGGTATAAAAATGTTAAGGTAACTTAATTTTTCACATGTAACGTAACGTGGGAACAGCTGTACAGCATTTCACGTGGATGAACGCAACAGGAAGAACATATGACACCTGTAATTTATTTACTGCTGAATGTAGGTCCCAGTTCTGTATTTGTTGGTGTATTATTGTTACAAATCCCCAGTCTCCTTGGGTGACGTCAGACCGTACGTGTCCACTGCACTTGGCCGATTTCCCACATCTGGTCTACAGACCTATTCGTCCTCCTGTCTGTTATCCTCTCTTGTTTTTGTAAACTGGTTCTCAATCAACGGTTCGAGAGATCTGTTTACTTGTTCCTCTGGATCTCGAACCGTAGTTTTGAGTTGACGCACGTATCCCAATGCAGCTAGACACAAATCACAACAAATTAATTTTTTTTCGATATAATATATAAAACAAAGAGTTTTTGGTTTTATCTGATGTGTTGGTCACAAAAATGGCGATCAAAAATTATATCTCGCCCCGTTCTTTCGTAATCCTTTACTTTTGCGCCAGACATGTGAACTCATTACAAAATTTAAAATACTGAATTATTGAAATGAAAATAAACTTTTATTCACAACTAAAACATTTTCTCACATTATGGTCGACAAGAGGACAAAAATTATAAGAACGCCAGAGGGGAGGGGGGAAAGGAACACCAAATAAAACGTGCACCCAGTGATATAGGTTTTTGGGATAGTTAATGACTACATAAAACTACATTAAGTACACTTTTTTCTCTGCGTGTCGTTAGTGTTGGCAATGAGGAAGGAAACGACTTAATGCAAGTCATAAACCTGACGGTATTGTGGCGAATGGATACGGCATCCCCTCTTTCCAACCAACACTAGAACTGCAGAACTTGTTAAGATATTTCTGTGCTGAAAAAATTGTAATGTTTGCCGCAAATGGTACAGTAGTTCCAGATAATTCAAAAACAATTTTTCCTGTAATTCGACCTGGTAAATGCAGAACGGCCGGTCACGGTAGCCCAGCGGTCTAAGGCATGTACTGTCTTCGCTCGCTTGGAAACCGGGATGGTGGGTTTGAATCCCACTTATGGCACGGATGTTTAGTTTGTGTGTGCGCGTTTTTCTGTGTTTGTGTACAGGTAGAGGCCTTGCGACGAGCTGATCACCCGCCAAAGGAGTCCTACCGAGTGTGTAAGATCTAGAAAAACCGAAGTGAACGGGGAAGTTCGTGGAGGTAGGCCTAGGCCCACTGGGGCTGTAGTGCCAAGGAAAGAAATTCAGAACACACATTGCTTTATTTCATTATGTCTCAGTCACATGCCTATGATTTTTTTGTAAATTCTAATGGTTTATAATTCTGTCAAGTTGAGGATGGCATTGTGAGCGTTCTATGTATAGGAGTAGAAGGCTAAGAAACAAATTGTGCATTCCTCCTGTTGCTAATTCGTCTAGTATTTGTTCCTCGTAATTTTAATTACCTCCCCGAAGACTGTCGCTTTATCGTGAAGAGGTTTGCTTGCCCCACTGACCCGGTGAATTATGCTGGTGGGAGCTATGTTCCAGGTAGGCCACACGTGCCAGACAAATCAAAGTGTATGGGCCAAACGAAGTGAAGTACCTGGTCCTTCTCGTTGGGGGTTGGGCGTGAAGCAAACAACCGCACCCTGGAAAGATCTATTGTTATGAAATCTCGGGGGCCTATGGAGGAGAAGAAGAAGTCAAGACCCATAGTGGATTGTAGCCCCAATAAAAAAGAAGGAAAGAGAATAATGAGAATTATACATAAGTGCAGTAAAAGTAAAAAACAATTTTAAAGTTGTCGCTTTCCTTCATTAAGAACCACTCAGTGAAGATGTGAGGGGAGTGAAGGTGTAACTCCACGCATTCATCAGTTTCATCTACCTTCAAAGCAAGGTCCCTGGTTGGGCCTCGGGTCCAGTTTTGACGAAGCTGAGAAATAAATCTATTTGGTTTTCATTCGTATCTCGAAAAATATTATTAGGTGGTAGCGTAAAATAGGCCACGATATTTTCAGTCCGCATCTTCTACTCTCCGTAATTTACAGCGATGCTAACATTCGACCCTAAAGAAACGGCGCACTCCACTGGGCGTGACGGATAGTCCAAGAATCGAGATTTCTTTGGCAACAAAGCATTTCGTAGGAAAGACTTGAAAGCAGTAGTTCTCGCTTAGCTTTCAGACTCGAAGCGAAGAGTTCCTTAAAGAAATCCTAGTGACGCCTCATTTCGTGATTTGTATGATAATCTTTTAGATCGGACAGAACTTTTTTCTCTGAGGAGGCGTGACCATAAGCTTTTGTGAACTTTTAGCGCATGCAATGGCACAGTTTGACGCCTGTCTGATCGATTGTATTCTCTGTAATATAGCAATTTTTATGAACACAAGTTACGTACTCTGTTTACTTTGATAATCCTAATGGAAGTTAAAGCTTCAAATGCACCTTGTACTTCTGAATATTATATGAAAGCAATTGGGCAGGGCATGTAGCATGCATATAGGATATTCTTGGGAAAGCAAGAAGGAAAGGAAACACTGAGGAGACCAAGGCGTAGATGGGTGGACAATATTAAAATGGATCTTAGAGAGATAGGATGGGATGATATGGATTGGATTGAGCTGG
The DNA here is from genome assembly GCF_002891405.2 of Cryptotermes secundus. Taxonomy (NCBI): domain Eukaryota; kingdom Metazoa; phylum Arthropoda; class Insecta; order Blattodea; family Kalotermitidae; genus Cryptotermes; species Cryptotermes secundus. Next base: position 101,171 of record NW_019721760.1, read on the forward strand.
CTTAGGATGGGGATTAGTGGAGGGCTCTTGTGAACATGGCAATGGACCTTCAGGTTCCATAAAATGCTGGGAAATTCTTGAGTAGCTGCAGATTTGGCGGCTCCTCCAGAAGGGCTCAGCTCCATGAGTAAGTAGGTAAGTATATTTCTTTACAATTTCTTTATTAAAACTGTCACAACACAACTATTTAGGTCAGTTCCTAGTTTGGCTCTGCTACATGTGTCGGCTATTAAAAGCCATCATCAGGCAAATACATGGCTAACATATATACACCACTGAACTGCAGTACTAATAAAATTGGATACAATAATATTAATTATATTAAAATACTTGGCGTAAAAATACAATGAATTAGATTATATAAAACAAAAGTTATATTATAAAACAAGAATAAAATTCTTCAAGTGATGCTTTACATCATCGAGTCAGTCATTGGTTTTTGTGATTTTGTTGTGTTCCCATGGACAAATTGGAATATTCTATATTTTGTGTTTATATAATAAACTGTTTTGGAGGCTCATGATATAGATGAAGTAATATTAATGTTAATTATTTAGTCGGTGCGTCATCTTACAAAGTAAGTAAGTATATAATCGGCCTCCGTAGTCTAGGGGTAACGTTCCCACCTCATGACTCTAGGTACGCGGGTTCAAACCCGGCGGAGGTCGTGGAATTTTTAAGGCGGAAAAATTCAGGGAACAAGTCCTCCGGGAGGGACTTTAAGCCGTGGGTCCCGTGTCATAGCTTTACGGCACGTAAAAGATCCCCATGTCTCTAGGAGACCTCTGAGCAAAATTAGGCAAAGTTTCCCGCCCAAGTAGTTTCCAATGCCTCCAGTAGATGGGGAAGTTATCAGGTACCACTACCAGCCTTTCTGGCTGAACGGGGCTGATAGCGAGCACCAGTACGGGCAGGGTATGGCGACTAATAGAATATCAAAGGGGGACGTACAATAGACTATTAGTCGCGGTGCATGGGGAAACCAACTCCCTCCAATAATAATAATAATAATAATAAGTATATGATAGCAATAAAACTTTGTGTCAAGTCAGTCTTGTTGATAACGAGTAAAATATCTGACGTTTCGGGGACTGATGTTACTAGTGGCAGAAATGATTAAATGTAGGAATCGATTTTAAAGCGACGAATTAATTAGTTTTCAACAGGAGCTCAGGTGACTAGACGCTAGCTTCTAAATTGGAGGATGTTCTCGAAGACGCATGTGGTTATCTGTGATCATGTGTTCCTGTCTGTGAACAGTTAACACAGATTAGATTAGGAGAATGCTTGCTACTATGCAGTTCAGAACATTTTGTTTTCCCTTCTGCTATCTAAACACATGATTAACATGCATGAAGTTATAACTTTATCCGTTGTTTTGTGGGTCTTTTCTGTTAAGAGAACAAAATAGGTTCAGAGCACTTGGATACAGGGAACTGAAGAGAATATTCGTACGTAGAGAGAGGGATTAACAGGAGAATGGATAAGTTGCTTAACGAGGGGCGTCAAGTTTGTTTTCCCACAGATGTTATTAGAATAACGAAGTCAAGCCTGACTATATAGATGTGACGTGTACCAGTATATATGGCGAAGGCAATACAGGTAAAGCTGTCCGTGTGCATAGTTAATTAAGCATTACGTCATGAAGACGTGGTTGTAGATCCACGTATTCCTGTTAGCTTCACGCCTCGGCATTTTACCCCCGGGGAAAGAGCCCCCCGGTACCCATTGTGTAGAAGGCTGGATGGTCCCAGAGCTATTCTGGGCGCTATATAGAATAGACATATCTTGCCGAGGATCGCACCCCGGCCGTCCAGCCCGTAGCCTCTTGCTAAACCGACTGCGCTATGGATATGAAAATGCATACAGTATATTAGTTGAAGGGCATGATTTGGTAGACCTAATATTGATATTGATACTAAGGCCAGTGTGTGAGTACGTGGACTTGTTTCATCTGGCCCATGAAAGTGCTCAGCGGATGACTTTTGTGAATACGAAATTGAACTATCCCATATCACATGATGCGATTGATTTTATGAGTCGCTGAGCAGCTTCTTAGCTTCTCAAGAAGGATTTCTGATGACATCATTGGATTTTTCAATTGGCCTAATACAGTACGCATAAAATACACAGTACTGAAATGAAATGACGTCCTGTTCATACCACTCTCTAGTAATGTGAGGATCCGTTGCACGACAGAACCTCCTCAAATCCTGAATAAATGGTCCGATCACCATGTCCCTGTAGTGTTCTTGGATGACACTAAGAACATTGCCTTCCTCATCCTCAATGAAATAGGGGCCTCATATACCGTGTGCTGAGACGGCACACCATAGCGTCACACGTGTACTGTGTAGCGGTTTCTGGACGGTAACATCTGGCCGCTCAAAACCAAGGAAGCCAGTTGTCTCGCGACCACTTCCTTATGAGCGGAAATAATACTCAACTGTGAATACTTTTTTCCTCCGTCGAGAGACCCATTTCCAACAACTGCACAACACATCTTCCTTTTCACTACTGGGAACACGTGCGGCTGGAGCTATGCCCCGTCGACAAACGCACATGCGCTTTCGAGATGCGCGAGTTTCAGTACTGAACGTTTTGGCGTATACTGTACTTAGAGCCGCACTATGGTCCTGGGGTCGACTCAGCCTCTAATAGAAATGAATACCAGGAATCTTGCTGGCGGGAATGGACGGCCGTCGTGTAAGGCTGACAACATCACCGCCATGTGTGAGCCGATTGTCTAGAAAATGTGGGAGCCTCGACGTCTAGAAACCCTATGGGCCTTCATGGCCTGTTTCAGGGACAGCTTTTCCTTTTTACCGAGTGTTGTGTATAAGGTGTCAGTAAATCCGGTCATCAATGGAAAACTCTTCAGTAGTCACTCCAATATGGGACATTGTTTAGAAACCTCCGAATTGTATAAGCAGAATTTCGCAATGAATAGCTAGAATTTCTATTTCATATTCCGAAGTTCGCAGTTTGAGAAGCTGTATGTAAATCTGGAATGCTCACGTTTGTCATGGCATCTTAAGTTCCTCAACGAAAGTACTGGAATTGTACATTAAAGTAGACTGAGGCCACTTCCTTCCAAATCATTTATCATCCATCAGTCAGCATCGTCGACGTTAGTAATTGCAAATTGAGAAACTGTTGTTAAGTGGTCTAATAATCGCAACAACATTAAATAATATTGGAAAAGATTCGTGCTGGATAATCGTGGGGAGTGGAATGTAATTCTGTATTGTCGTTATGGGAAGTTGGAAAATGAACGTATAGCGTGACATTTTCAGCGTTTTAACCGCTGCTCTTGCGTCTAGATCCACTCTGTGACTGCTAACTCACCATTCTGTCTCGTGAATAGTGGAAAACCTGTGACTTCGTAAATACGTTGAAAGGTGTATTCTTTTTATTGCTAGTGGGGTGCGACTAAGTCCCTTGTACTGTGGCCACTTCTGGCCTATTGTACCAGCCCCAGATGATAGGTGAGGGTGATTGTGGAGCAATTGGTTGAATGAAGATTGGCAGAGGAAACCGAAGTACTCGGAGAAAACCTGCCCCAGCGCCACTTTGTCGACCACAAATCACACTTGACCAGACCCCGGGATCGAACCCGGGCCGCCGTGGTGGGAAGCCAGCGACTAACCGCTTGAGCTATGACGCGATAGGTATATTTAAAATTATATGTTCATTTGTAGGATTGGAGGTTATAACAGCCATGGTTATGAAGGCTACTATCTTCTGGTATATAACGCTGAGTAGACTGTTGAAATTCAACCGCCATTTCGGCGGAACATACCACCTCCAGCTTCAGGATCGAATATAGCAAGCAAAGCTCTGATTGTCACCTACGTTCACGCTCGTTTCTTGCTCAAATTATTCTTAGACCCTATAAAGATGAAGGCGATATGTGTTGCTCCGAAAAGTCGGTTGACTTCCGAAAGACTACACTGCGTTATATCGCAATCTCTTTGTTCAAAATAAACGTGTCAGACGTGAAATCTTGCGAACTTTAAATAAGTAAGAATTTATTTCTTCTCATTAATTCCGATCTTTTGATGAAAAAACTGAAGAGTTTATTTTGGCAAAGATTGACCCAACATGACTTGAGATTTTGACAGTAAGACACATAACGTTTTAGTCAAACGTTTATTTATATAAATGACGATCACAGTTGACGCCCAGTCTAAGCCATGAACTATCTTCGCCCGCTCTACCGCTAGGATCGTGGGTTCGAATCCCACTTTAGGCATGGATGTCTTTGTGCGTTTATTTTGTGTTTGTGTAGCCATGTGTGCAGGTAGTGGCCTTGCGAATGGCTGATCCCCCGTACAGTGGGTCGTGCCGACTATGTAAAAAGATCAAGAAAATGAAAAAGGAAACCAAGATCCAACAAAGGGCTGTAGAGACATAGGTACGTAGGCCAATAAATGTAAGGAGAAAAAAGCTTCATTTTACTGTTACTATTGTGGCCGTTTTATGTACTGAATTTAAAGCATTCGTTATAATGGAATTGTGAGACGTAGTATACAGGTCGGAGCTGCATCTGGGAGGCTGCCTTTACCGGTTTGGTTTGTGATGTTTGCTAATTTCGAGGTAGAGAGAGATAAATGATTTCTTGGTACCGCGAGTATATTGATAGGCTTAGCCAATGGTAGCGTCTATGTATGTTTTTGTTCAAAGAGGGGCCTCCCTCGGGTGCGACTGCCAGACCAGTGCGCGACGTCATACGGGCCACAAGTAATCACTTCCCCGTGTTAAAATAAGGCAACCTAATTAGTCAATTGCCGCAAAAACAAGTAAAACTATGAAGCTACGTACATACTTACCTACTTTAAAGTGTCAAACAGTGTAAAGTAACAATTGCAATAATAAATGAATTCTTTATAAGCCGAGTGCTCCAGTTAAAATTTAAAGTGTTCCTGTCCAAGCGAGGCCCGTCAAGACCCTGAGACGGTTTCTCATGCTAAATAAACTTAAGGTGAGTTCTCATACTTCGCGCGCCCAATAATAACGGAAGAGAGAACGACTGCAGCGTGACGTCCAACTAAGTAGTTACAGACGTGAACAACGGAGAGAAAGAACGGCAGCACTATCTATAATTAAATACTTCTGTATTCTTGGCTTATGTTCGTAACGCCACAGTTTAGTGCTGAATATACGAGTTAGGAAATGTAAGCGTAGTGCAGCGATTCCATTTAACTGTCTCAAAAACCGAAAGTTTTTCAGAGAAATTTTGTTGAACGTACATTATTTGTTTCATTCTTCTCCCTACTTCTTGTGTGACTTACTTTTCGCTTCGTTACACATTTAGCGAGTTACTGTTGAAACATACCTAGAAACGTATATGGGTCTTCATGTAAGTTGTTCGTTAATTTTGTCTGATTTTATATAAAATTGGAACGTATGGAGGAATACGATCAACCCCACAGTGCCAAATTGAATGAAGAGCCGTTCAGCGGCCCTTGAGTTACTTCATGCCTACAGATGGGAGGACGAATGGACGAAACTGGTTTAATAGGCCCTTCACAGGATTTCGAATGTGCTTAAATACGGACGAACAAACTTCACATTCGTTTCTTTTCCTTGGCACTACAGCCCAAGTGGCCCTAGGCCTACCTCCATGAACTTCTCCGTTCACTTCGGTTTTTCTGGATCTTACACATTCGGTAGGACTCCTTGGGCGGGTGATCAGCTCGTCGCAAGGCCTCTACCTGTACACAAACACAGAAAAACGCACACACACGAACTAAACATCCATATCCTGAGTGGGATTCGAACCCACGATCCCGGTTTCCAAGCGAGCAAAGACAGTGCATGCCTTAGACCGCTCGACCATCGTGGCCGGCTCTTCACATACTTATTTTAAATTAGTTAGGGTGTCAGTAAAATTAGTTTTGTTTGCAACATGTAAGCTATATAGCATTAGACTTGATGCTTGCTTAGATATTGCATTTGTTTTCGATGAATTGTGGGAAATTGTTACATGTCGTGGCTTACTTTATGGTTTACAATGCTGATATCCAATTTACGAGTTTAATTATGCAATGTCTGTATTGTGCCTGTTGAGCAGTAGAATTAACGGATTGCAAATAAATGTACCGCAATTTAACATTGATCATAGCAATCAATACCGAAGAAATGGCTCCCATTTTAACCCATTGGAACACGAATTTTATATTCGTTCTTTCCCCAAAAAGTTACTGTTTGTTGTTATAAAATTATTTACCTTATTTATTCTACAGAAACGTTAGTAAACAAGAAGTCTAGGAAAGAACTAATCACCTACTTTCCTTTGATACTACACGGGCCGCACAGAAAACGACGCCTCCAACAATTCTTCGTTATCGCTGGATTGTCTTTACCGTCTTGTTACCTACCAGCGGTAACAGAACACACAGACAGACTCACAGACCCTCCTTTGATAAGACACAGGCCGCATGGAAAATGACGCTTTCAACAGTTATTCTCTTGTTGCATGTAGTCATTGCCGCGGGAACGTGTTTACCGAGTCGTTGCCTAGCACAGAGTGGAGGGGTATATTTACTCGAGCCCTTGTCTTGCAACGATGTGAGGGATGCACGGACACACAGACTGGTGGGAGGGAGTTATGAAGTACGCCGTTGAGATGGGTTCAGTCGCAATGATATACATACCAAGTTTCATGAAGATTGGTTCAGGCATTCTGAAGTTGATAGTGGAGATACCTAGGCACATAGGCAGGCTGTATAGAGCGTTAAGTCCACTTTCGGAAAGTGTGCTAAAATGTTTTTTTTTCTATCTAACACTGTTTAAACTTCATTTTTTCCCCTTTGCAATTAATTGAAATTCAAAGAAAAGTAAACTTCTTTTTTGAAGATTGGTATAGTGTTGAATGTGACGCCGCCAAGTCCGGTAGAAGTTTAACGTCCTGTCGGAGGAACATTCCGCCTACATCTTCAGGGTGGAAGAGGAGGATTGCTTCATTGGAAGAATTTGGAATCTATGGACGTACATAGTGTGTCTTCCACGCAGAAGATGGTTATGTGAGTTCTGAGGTTCTCACAGCAGTGACTATGATGATTACTTTCTTCTACCGGACTACACGGCGTCACATCCAGGAAGACAGTAATCTCCGTACTTATCGTCTGAGAACCTCAAATTGCACATAAAGTTTTATACTACAAAAGAGAACCGAAGCTATAAGTCAAACCAATCCAAGACCGAACATGATGGGGACATCCAGTGCTCACTAGCGAGATGAGATGGGCCTTCACTATTTTAGTTGGAAAACGTGAAGCGTTTAAGAGATATATTATCCAGATAATTGATACAAATGAATGCTACGGAGCGGTCTTGCTTTTGAATTGAACGGGGAGTTCACGGTGATTGTCGCCACTATCCCAACACGGAGCTTCTCGTTATGTTACGCAGCCCCAAACCCCATGTGAGGTCGCTAGAGGGATTTCTTGGTACACCGCACAGTTCCTTCCAACCCCCGATAATGGCACTCTCTAATGAATGTTTTATTGTAACGTGTAGTCCGCAGAATCTCACACCAAAGGGTCTGCTATTTATGCCAAAGAGAGACCGAAATCTGACGGCCTTAAAGAACGGTATACACGTAAAACTGTTTTGCACAAAATAAACGTCCATTGACAATGCGATGCCTATGTGTACTCGTGTTTCACTTCCGAAGCTATTCAATGGCTGCAAATGAAATTTGGTACTGCTATTGAAACTAAATTTTGCCATGTGGGTTCACAGTAGATACGTATCTGTCTAGTACAAATCCAGTAATTTCTATAACACCTTGTTTTATTCGAAGTTTTATTCTGACTCACAGCATACAAAACGAAAAATAGATCATGTTCGAAGACAACTGAATTTAATTTACATCGTACGCATATTTCCATAAAATTAGTTTTAATATCATCTTCATATTTACTTTAAGCCTCTTAATTTATTCCTTTCCTTGATGTACTTCTTTTGGCTTATTTTGGACTTCAGCCATCGTCTGGTATATAAAAGACAAAAAGACAAAAAACCACGACGTTTCGGAGACTGGAACTGTCTTCGTCTTCAGGTGGATAGGGAAGGATAAACCTACTCAGTTGGGCCCCTTAGAAAGAGCTAGTCTCAATCTTTTTGTCTTTTATATACCAAACGATGGTTGAAGTCCAAAATAAGCCAAAAGAAGTACAGTTTACACCATCGTCAGAATCCTTTCAAGTTTACCTTTCCTTGATGTTTCACGACATAAATAATTTTGTGCATACTGTCACGTTTATGTGTGACTATAGACGGGGTTTGGTTTAGTGAATAGATTTATTGTTCACTTATAGGCCGTAGCTACAAATAATTATGACGCTCCCGCTATTTCCCAGCTTTATAGCTCACTAGAGCACACAGTCTAATGTTGTCAGTTTGTTACTAGACGTTTCCTGGTAACGGCTCCAACAATGGCTATTCCCCTGCGTTCGCTTCAAATTCGATCTTCACAGACTCCAGGACAGAACTGTTTCTCAAATGACTAAACTTCAAACCTCATCTCGTTTACATCCTCTCGGCACTGACCACGTAGAAAACAGCTCTTCCACTGTTGTAGTTCAGCTGTTACAGTATTAAGAATCTGCTGCCTAGCAAAGGAAACATGTTTACACAGCCGTTGCCACAAACGGGCCTGGTATTTCCGTCCCTCTCGCGGTCGTTGCTTACCAACTGCTCTACAAGCTACCATACGTTGTATCTGTTTCTACCTATTGCATCTTTCCTTACTATTTTTTTATTTGTTTCATTCTGGTCCGTCACATTAACAGTTACAAAGACAAAACAACTCCGTCCAGTGTGACTATTTCAGTTTTACTACTTGAAAACTTAGCACCCTTACATGTTTCGGTCCTTACTAATAGTCTTCAGAGGGAACATCGATACTTATTTGGAAACTACTTTCACAATAGGTGTTCTGATTGCTACGTTACATACACACACAATGCCTGGAATACACGATATACACAAAATCCAATTTTCCTCACAACTACAGCAGCTTTCCTGGTATTTAAGTTTTTAAAACGTTGTTGTTTAAGTTAAAATATATAAACCAAGTAGGTTCGTGTCACATCTCCTATCGTTTTTCTTGATGGGGGCTGAACTTGTGCCGCCTGTCTATCTTTGGAGGAGATTCTTAGGTATTCTGTGTTTGTTTGTGGCGAAGGGCACGAATTTTAAACGTCTTTGCGAGCGAAAATATTGTATGACTGATCACTGTACACTGATGCAACAGCTGAAAGATGCGGTGTGCAGGACATATGAGCAGGGGAAGGGACCATCGTATCATATATTTTTCACTAATCAGTGGAGATAGGCACAGAACAGAGATCTTCGTCCTGCATGGTTTGAGCACATGTCAGGAGGGCTTCAATGATAATGGTTTTGGCTCTAGCTTTACGGTCAGGGCTCTCTATATAGGGTCCTAATGGACCGGTGTTCACAGAGGACCCAGTAGTTACCTGAATATTTTGGGAGACTAAAGTTGTCACCCCAGTTCACACCAATATCAGTAAGTTTCTTCAGCGTGTGATCTCTTAATTCAGATATGATCATTAAATATGTAATAAAATACGAATATATTAATGGAAGAATAATAAATCAATAAATGTAAATGGTCTCAAACGTTGAATGATCAGTTTCACGACTAACTAACTAACTAACTAAGTATATGACTAACTAACTGAATTCTTGTTGCTGAGTCCTTCAGAAGTCGCCAGTTGTGCAGCTACTCAAGAATTTCCACAATTTTATGGAACTCGAAGGTTCATTACCGTATTCACTGGTCCCTATCCTGAGCCAGATCAATCTAGTTTATATCACCCAATCTTATCACTCTTAAGATCCAGTATGTCCACCCACCTTGCGTTTTGGTCAGTTTCACTGCTAGGAGTAATAATACTGAGCTTATGAACAGGGGCATTTTTCCTCTGTCTGCAATAATGAAACACTTTTCAGGTGGTGGCGTGTCAGTTGTAAGGTTGTACATAGCGACTGACGCATTTGTAAGGTGTCTGACTCTGTAATTGAAGTTCTGACGAAAAATACTGCCATTTTCTTTTTCTTTTAACACCCCCCCCCCTCTGACTGCTGGACTATAAAAGAAATTCAAGTATTTCTCTACCAAGAAAGCGGCCACACGTTCTAATCACACTTAGTGTCAATATTTTCGTCTTTCATGTAGTTTATGCATTTCAGTTCTTTTCTGAAAAGCGAATGTTGTCTTGGCAACCGTATTGAGTTTATTTCGTCCGTGAAAAGTAACAGCCAGCAGGAGAGCCGTTGAAAGAACGGGAAGACGTAAGATCTATATTTCTCACATAAGAACAAATGTACCAACCAAGGGTGACAGAAGTAAGAGAGACTTACTTGAGAATGTTGCTACTTATTTGATTAACTGATACCCACACACACAGCACAAGCGTATCGACAGAATTTTCCTACTTTTGTAAATATAAGGCTTATATGTGGTATCTGAGGTTTCCATGTTATTGCTGCATATAGACCCGTTGCTAGACAACGACAGCGAAAGAGACAACAAGAAAATGGCTGTTGTTAGGCAGCAGCCTGCGCGCGACAATGGAAGTACTGTTGGAAGCGGTGTTTTCTATGCGATCCCCTCCGAGCCTACATCACGCGACCGACCGAGTTCAGTTCAATTAGTGCAGTGCAGTGGAGTTGAGTGGAGTGAGTTCGTTTGGTGAGTGAGTGAGTTAGACGACTGCTGAGGTTCAGTCATTGTGAGCTGATGCAATTAGAAGCTGGTAGATGAGTCACAGGGATAGTTCAGGAACCCAGAGTAAGGGGAACGTCCGTCTTTCGAAACCGTTACCAGGCAACTGGTGAAGACGCAGACTGAAAAGTTTTAGTACGTGCTTTAGTGAATTAGCGATAGCGCTGTAATTACTTGTACGTAGTAGTACTCGTAGTTACGTTCGCTAAGGGTTCAATAAATCCAATTACCAGACCAAACCCCGTTTATGGTCACTCCATACACGTGATATTTTCTTGTGGGTTATGGCACTGTGTACTCTGGTAAGCGGATACCAACGTTTTGGGAGAATATGTTACCTCCATGATCAGCGTAGAAGTGACAATTGCTACGATTCAGACTTGTGTAACAACTATGTGTTTAAATCTGTATAGTTTTTCTATAAAACCTTCGTGTCAGTTGTCCTTCTACCGGATATTTTTCTGCTGTACTTTATCTTGGCGACTGGCTGTCGGCTGGACAGACGATGGGTCGGAGTTCGAGTCCCCGTAGACCGGTTCTGTGGCCCATCCAGCCTCCTATTCAGTGGGCACCGGGGGTTCTTTCTCCGGAGATAAGGCGGCCGGGCAGTGAAGCTGACCGCTCACTCCATCTAGTGCCGAGGTCAAGAATACATGGATCTATGCATCTGCTTCCCCATACGCCTTCATAGAATAGTGATTAATTAGTTAAGTACAGGACACACTTTAACTCTTTTAACTTCTACGGGTATGAATCTTGTTCCCTAACTATAAGGTTAGAAGAAACTGACGACGCTGGAGAAAGAGTTTCCGCAAATAATATTGTTGCCTGAGGAAGCGGACCGAACAGGAGTCCGGGGAAAACTGGAGCATCAGAATTTGTTCCTGTTATCTGACATTTTTCGGATAATTAAAGTAAGAATGATGAGATGGAAATGGTATGTAGCACAAATGGAAATACGAGAAATGCATGCAGAATTTTAATAGGAACATTTTAAGGGTGTACACATAGATAATTCGGAATACGTAGAAATAGATGGGGAGGTAATGTTAATGTGCATGTTAGAAGAATTGTGTGTGAACGTTTGGACTGGACTGTACTAGTTGAAGCTAGGGTCCAACCAGCCAAACAGTGTGATTCAGTTTCCTATAGAAGCGTGGAATTTCTTGACCATCCGAGCAGTTGTCAACCTGTCATGTAATATTCTACAGTATTGAGTGGTTTGACATTAAGAACAGGTTTCTTCTTAGAATATAATTTAATATTCTTATACCATTTGTAGCACGAATGGGAGAGACAAGGAATGCATATAGGATATTGGTGGGAAAGCCAGAAGGAAAGAGACCACTGGTAAGACCAAGGCGTAGGTGGGTGGACAAATTAAAATGGATCTTAGAGAGATAGGATGGGATGGTATGAATTGGATTGATCTGGCTCAGGATAGGGACCAGTGGAGGGCACTTGTGAACACAGGAATGAACCTTCGGGTTCCATAAAATGCTGGGAAATTCTTGAGTAGCTGGAGTATTGTCGGCTCCTCCAGAAGGGCTCAGCTCCATGAGTAAGTAAGTAAGTAAGTAAGTAAGTAAGTAAGTAAGTATGTAAGTATGTATACCATCTGGACAAGATGCTTTTTACTGGTTGTTTTATTTGTCCAGCTTCTTTGCTGCATAATTCTCAACTAATCAAGTTAAGTTTGCATTTTATTTTTTACCTGTCACAAATAAGCCCTGTTTTAGCGAAATATCAAAGTGTGTTCTAAGTCTTGTTTCCACAGGCCAGGCAATGTATTTCTCCTACTGACGGAATCCTATTTCAGCCCCTGCTGAATTCAATTCGCCCCTCAATTCGCGTATGTAGTAATATAAAATCTCACTTTAATGAAAATATTTTATACATCTAAGTTTTTATTCCTGTTACTCCAAATTGGAGCATAGGGAATCCGTGAAACGCTTCGTTTCACTTCAGTTTCTTCATCCTAGACAGTCGGTAGGACTCCTTGAACGGGGGATCAGCCCTTCGCAAGATCACTACCTACACAGAACAACACAAACAGAATAGACGCACACAGACATCCATGCCTTGAGTGGAATTCGAACCCACGATCCCAGTATTCTTGCGGCCGAAGACGTTTCATGTCTTAGACCGCTCTGTCACTGTGATCGGCAATGAAAACATCATCATCATCATCATCATCATCATCATTATTGACGTTATATGAAACACTGGCCAATGATAAAGAGAAACAGTCGCCTCCCATGTTACTGTTTTGTTAATTATTTGCTTAGAGTTTCTCAAAATAACCTGTTTTTCCTTCAATATGAATGAACGACGCTGGAACAGACGCCGATCACATGTTCACATATAAACAGCAGGAAGTGACGCCAGACATTTGTCTGAGATGGTATTGAGCTGTCAGATTTCGAATACCGGAACATGTTTGTCGTGTAACCATGCCTGGAAGACAGGCCTATGTAACATACCAGTGGAAGTTCTCCGTTCGTCGCCGCGCTCTGGTCACAGAGAATGATGCAACAGTTGAAATGTGGGAAGGAACAATGAGTCCATGTAGAGATTCGAACTAAAACCTCCTGCATAAGAGCCATTCGTGTCACAGTTCAGTAAATTAATTTTATATGTATAACTACCAACTGTCGCCAAATCTTCGGGAAGTCCCGGGTTCGACTCTCAGTCCGGTGATTTGTTCTACTGCCCCACTCCGCTGGAACACCCTACTAGAATGTTGTCTTTAAATTATTCTTCCGATTTATTTCCTTCGGGTGTGAAGCTGACCACTCACCCCCACCAAGGTCAAGAAAACGTGGATTTATACATCCACTCCCCATGCCTCTTCATGGAGTACTGCTTAATTATTTAAGGGACAGGTACAATTTCTTTATTATTTGTTACAATCTTCTCTTTCGAATGCCATATGTAACTACATTGTAATTGATGGAGTGTCTTTAAAAAGAAATAAATTTAGTTTATACCAGGATCAGATAGTAAGGCACTAAATTTGCTGCCTGCAGACTAGACTACAGGAATTTCTATTCTCGGCGTAGTTTTTTCCCCCTTTTCCTCTATGGGTCTTTGTTGCAATCAGCTTGCTGTCAAATGGATACAGTCGACTTTTTCTCTCGGACGAATGGGGCGGGGCTTCAGGCTGATAATTCACTTAGATCCAGTCTCGAGTTCCGGAATATGTAGGTATTTACCCCTCTCTTTGTTACGAGTATTTACCTCCTGTGGCAACAAATTTACATTTGCTTTTTAACAGAAAGTGCACGGATTTTGAGTTTGTTTCATAGCTGATGCAAATTTTCGCTCCAGCATTTCTCGTTTAAAAGTACGCAGTTGCAAATACTGTGTACGCTTATAATGTGCGTACATATGCACTTCTCTGTTCGATCTTGGCTTTTGAAGAATTGCGCATAGTGCATTTTGGCTTCCGAAAGATTGAAATTATAGTTTTAGTGCTAGCAAATACCATTGTAACATGACCGCACGGTTCAAGTTTTAGAGGTAAAGTCACAGTCATTGTTCGGTTAGCATCCTCACGTAAAGATGGTGCCCGTAGCCACCATATTCTTATCCCTCATTTTGGTAACAAGCTATTGAGTAAGAGATGAATTACTTTCAGATACTTACCAACAGACTCTAATGTATAGTGGCGCTAGTGTTCCCCACACTTCGCAAGTTCTTGTTGCTGTCATGGTGATACTGTTGATCACAGAGCGGTAAAAGTACAGAAGTGAGGAGATAAACATTGACTTCATGTTTGTACCGAGTTATATTAAAATTGATAAATTATTGCCCATAATACTGATGAATGTAATTGAATCAGAGAGCAGACGGATGGCAGGACAAACGTACTCAGCCCGTTAGTAGGGTGTCGAAGAACGATTTTAGGGCCCCAAAATTATGGAAGATAAAATTACGAGTGAAACGAAATCGAAATTCATTAGTGTCACTGAAGTGCTTGTCGTTCTCATCAGCAACTGCTGAAATTTCCATAGATCTAGAGACATTAGTGTTTTTTCTGTGGCTGGCCATTAGGGTTTAGTAACAATGGCTTTCTGCCTTCGCCTGGGAACATTTGAGTGACAGTTAACTATTGAAGGGCTGAGTATCGACCCAAGACACAAATTGTAAACAGCTGAGAGGGCTTTGTTGCTAAGCGATTTTCAAATAAGCGTAAACAGGTAAACATTGGACTACAATGGACTTGTTCACGTGTGCAGCAATTCGTAATTTTCACAAGAGTGGTAACTTATACATTTATTATGTATTGTGTTTCCTTTATCATTTAATGAACATGCTCAGTAAATGTGCGGGATTACTTTGATGTTTATTGTAGAAACATTCTGAGACCCCTCTTGAAAATTGTTATAGAGAAAGCTTTGATACCAAGCATTGGGAGTCATTTCTTCCTTTCCTCTTTCAATGATTGGGCTCCTTTTTCGTTGCAATCTAGAAGTAATTCTGAAACTACAAGTCCATAAAATATTTGATAGTAGTCAGAAGTTTCTTGGTCATAATTATCTCTGAGGCTTGTGAAAAATATGAACATCATAAATTTCTGTATATTAATACCTCACACTGATATATTGGGTTTTTGGACTTTATCCATCGTCCTAGTTTTTAAGATAACAAATAAAAACACGACGTGTCGGAAACTGGATCTGTTTCCGTCCTCAGGTGAAGGAAAACACATATTCTGTTGGGTCCGTTAGAAAGAGCTAGCCTCAATCACTGGACCAGTGACTATGAAGAAGGCAGTCTTCTGGGATTTGACACCGTGTATATGTGGTGTTAACCGACGTTTCGGAGGAACGTATCGCCTCCATCTTCAGGGTAGAAGGAAAAATATAAGAAATTCCAACACCAGTCTGCTTTTACCCGTTCTCACGGTCTCTTCACTTGCGGATTTCTTATATTTTCCTTCTACCCTGAAGATGGAGGCGATACGTTCCTCTGAAACGTCGGTTAACACCACATATACACGGTGCCAAATCCCAGAAGACTGCTTTCTTCAATGATTTATTAGTTTTATATGTTGTTGCAATTAGCCCTGGGCGGCTAGGAATATTGTACGTGCAGTGTATATGGAGAAGATAAATGTTATCGGACAAGTTTGCTTCAAAAAACTCCTTGAAGTAACAGAACGAAGGTGGGAATTTTCAAGCATTTTTTATAAATTATTTATTTTATCAGTAATTCATGTTCAGTACTTCAGACGGCTTAACAAATCTGACATCAAGAAATTACGCAGTGACCATGCTCATAGGTTTAATAAAAAAATTTGCGTATAAAATTTGTGTACATTATTGTAATCTTTGTATTACCACAGTTTACATATTTTAGGGGTAAAACCTATACAAGGATTAGAGTTTGTTCTCCTGTTAGGTTTTTGTTACTTTCCCCCAGGCACTCACACTGAAATCACAGAAAATGGTTCAGTGTTCAAATTATTCTTTCAGCTTAACGCCGGATTAAAGTTATAAAGTTTTAGGAACTTAATTCGTTCTATAGCTTCCCACGAGACATACGAAGCAAATTTGATGTTAGCAGATTACATATTTTATAGGTTTTAATATTACACAATTTCTATAATTCTCACGGAAACTTCGAGAATTTATGAGCAGTGGAATTCTGTAATTTGATTCCTTCCCTCGCACAGCCACAAAATTTTTTCTCCCAGAGGAATAATGAAAACAAAAATTTATAACTTAGTATTCGTTCAGTCGTTCACCTAACACCCATACACTCATTCACCCCACCTAAACCCGCCTCCAGAAAAAAAAAAGTATAAGGAAATAAAGTTTGTGACTTAACTCTCTTACGAGCTTGCTCAACTGTCCGTCTGTGTCTATATATACAGCCGACGCATCATTGTTAGGAAATTGAAAGAATCGGTTAGGGGCTTCTGTTTGCTTTGGTTCAGAGCCCTACTTCTGATTCTAATTGAGACAATATAAACATCAGCATCAGAATCGCAAAATATGAAGAACTGGAATGGCGAGAGTTTGTGCTTTCTTTCGGCTCTGCCTTAATGATTCCCTTTATATCTTCCTACAAATTATTTCCTGCTCTTCATCTCAACCGTCTTTTCCATTATATACACCATTACTGTTCCTTCTTTTCTTCTGTCTTCTCTCCAACATCGCAGATTACTGAGTAACACGCCGGCTTAGTACTGAGAGGTGACAGGTTAAGACTCCAAGCCGGGAGTCTATGTAAATAAGTTGAGGTTCTACCCATTTAATTTAAGTCACAACGTACTTTTACTTTCCTATGAATATGTCATTTGCTGACGGGGCAAACGGTAGCGTAGGAGGTTGAGGCACTATTCTACAAGCTGGAAGGTCGCAGGTTCAATTCCCGATGAGGCAATTGGATTTTGCAATTGTCCTAATCCTTCCAGCCGTACTAGAGCCCTGGGATCGACTGAGCCTCTAACAGAAATGAGTACCAGGAACAACGTCACCACCATATGTGAGCCGAGTGTCTAGAAAATGTGGGAACCTCGAAGTCTCACAACCCTATAGGCCTCCAAGGCCTGTTACAAGGATAGCTTTACCATTTTACCTTTATGTCACCTGCTCATTTGTATGTCTTTAGAACAACACATTAACTACACGGTTCATTGACCTCGAGAAGCTGATATTCCTTCAGCGAAACCAGCAAGTGCCCATCTTTTTCTAAGGTGTACGCACTTATTAACTTCCCAACATATCTCGTCCAGAGTATATGCATCCGACCGAAGCCTTGTAACATTTTGTAACATGCTGGGTTTTACTGAGGCGTGTTTATAGATCTACACGTGATCTCTAGGCTGAAGGATCTTCCTTTGTCGGGTGTCTATGACGGCTTATGAAACAGATTTGCTGTCACCTTCCATTATCTTGAGTCCTCCATCTTCCGCAATTTAAGGATCCTCCGTGGTGACCAGTAAGTTTAACAACAACAACAACAACAACAACAACAACAACAGTATCGGTAGTAATCATACAATTTCCTTATTACAGAGCGTGATGACCGTAATGAAGTCAATTGCAGGTAAGCACTGCAGAAGAAAACTAAAGGCAAAAAATATAGAAAAATAATTAAATTCAATCCAGTTCTTTATTTATTTATATGCGGAACTCAGAATCAAGGGACAATTACAGAATCAGCACTAATTCAAAAGAAGAACGAAAAAATCCCCGCGCACAAAACAGACAAATAAATAAGGAATAATTAATTAATTTAAAGTTATTTAAATTTAAACACATGTTTCTAAAAATATGTGTCCATTTAAAAACTGCATTAGCAGCAGAAATACATCCAGTTGGACGACAGTGACTGTAGGAGCAACTGAATAGGAAAGGTTGCATATTTCCCTAGAAGAATCACGAATATATAGGAGCAACGTTTAACGCCAATTTAAATATTTATTAGAAACCAAGCGTCTGTGTAATGACGGCCGGTATACAATGTATTTAAATTTAAATTTTCTAATGAATTATCGTAATGACACTGTAAACATAATATGAATATCAATAATAGGCTAATAATCATCATATCATTATGACCATCAATTATGCGGTATTTCAGTGCTCCCATATTTAATTCAGTAGGCATGTTTCTGCCGTCTACACGTCGAGATATTTAACGTTACTTGAAGAGAGACCAAACCCTGACACCGGAATATTCAGCGGAGTGGCTGGGTTCCAGTAGCACAGACAAGTTGCCACAGTCGTGCCCCTGATCAATAAAATCAAGTCTCGAAGACACATCGATCCCATTTTTCCACAACAGGCCTATAAATTCCTGCTGTTGCTACAGTTTGGATATGAGATAACAGCAAGTTATCACATTCTGCTTTGTAGAGCTACCATCAGCAGCTAGAATGTGGCCCACAGAAAAATTTCATGGGGCCGACGCTTTTTTTTTCGGTGCACTGATACTCAGATCAACAAAGCTGGATCAAACAGCCCCAAAAGCGCTTCTGTTCGAAAATAACGTAAAGACAAAAAAAAAAGTCCCTGTGTTTAATTAACCATTTAATACGCAGTAGTTGTCACATGTACCTCCTGCTTTAATGTATTGGAACTCTGCATTCTGCCCACAGAGTTTATTTGTGTGTTTTATAGGAATCTCACAATACGCAGTAAATAGCGTTTTTTTATTAACAACATTAGTAGATTGATCTTTGTAGCGAAGACGTAATGCGTTACGAATTGAATTATTTTATATTTATTATTTAGAAGAAATTAGGTCTTTATAGGATTATGCACCAGTCCATGATGACGAATGGAGTAGCACAAATATAGCTCTACGCTCCTTTACGCTTTAATCTTGCCACTAGATGGAGCTTGAATGGTCAGTTTCACCCTCCAGGGAAGGCACCAACCTACCCATTACACAGGGATCTGGACGGGCCCCAGAGTCTGTCTGGAATTGGTAGTGAAGGGAAAAATATCAGTCTCATGCCGGGAATCGAACCCCAGTTCTTCAGTCTTTCACCCCGTAGCCTAATTATTTCAGTGATACAAACCAGCTCTGTTCGAGAATATAGTGCACTTTTTATCATCTCAAATATTCTGATTGAGTTTCAGCTTGTACACCGCATGAAGATTACGATCTTCTAGATTCGCGTATTTCGGGTACAGCTCCACGTTTCGGAGAAATATATTAACTCCATCATCAGGGTTGAAATTTAATCCAAGGGAAAAACCGACAGAATCAGGCGGCAAGCCGAGCTGATCTTCCTTTTTTTTCTGCAATTAAATGCAGGGATAATATCTCTGTTAGGCGATGACCGCTTCCTTACAAATCCATTCAAATTCATAATTCATTAATCATTCTGTAGTTCTACAGTATAGTCTAGATACTGACAGCGTAGACACTAATTTAATAATTTTCCTAAAATCCAATTTCAGTATAATATTACTCATATAGACTCATTTACTTCTCTTTTTAATTGACTAGCCAGGCAGAATTTCTTCTCTCACGTTTTCGTGTAATAAGCTATACTGAAGGAATTAAATTGTTTATTTGTTGTATCACATGTACAGTAAACCCTTCCCTGATGCTTGCAGTTGCGTGTGTGCCACATCAATCTACCTGCATTTAAAGACCATAAATGATATAAACTGTGGCAGAACAATTTGGCTTTCTATTGCCACACGAGAGTTAGTGCCCTTCAAGAAAAGACACTCAATTAGTATTGCTTATAATTTAGTTCAGGCACTTAACATTAAAAGATGTGACATCATGTGTCTTTTTATGTAATATTCACCGCCGTGGTGCTGCATGAGGGCAAGTCTTGCCAATACCAGATAAATCAGTTCTTATATTAAACCGAAGTGGTATACTAAAACCACGAGACAAAGAAGACGGAAGAAATCTTTGAAGCAGAAGCATTTATTGTTATGGACTACGGAAAACAATTGAAAGTCAAGGGAAAGTGACCAATGATAAGAACTCTTAAAGTTACACAGATTTACAAGCCGCAAGAGAAAGGAAATTTTTGGAGGGGGGAAAGAACTTGGAACATTTTATGAAATTTCAACAGTATAAAAGATTATTAACGCCATCTACTGTGATTGATAAATGTTTTTTTTTTCTTTTTAATATTTTATCCTTTAAAATCATCAATCACACTAGACGGTGTTAATAATCTTTTATACTATATTTAGTGTGACGGACCAGGATGAACCAAGTCAAATTTGATCAATTTACAATACCCCCTACTTCTAAATAATATTCCATAGGAAGCAACTGTGAACAAGGAGATGAACCTGAGGGCTTCATAACCGCAAGATATTACTTGACCAACTGCGAACGTTGCAAGGAATTGTTCACCACTGTATTAACAAATGTTTGATCGCATTCGTTCCCCACTGCATCATGGGAATCTAATTAATCTATTAAAATATTGAGGCGGTCCAACCCCACGAGAGCACCCCAGTAGTCACATAGCCAGTACTGTTTAAATGACACTTGTAATGGACAGTTTTATAACTTCCAGTCGAAACATGGTTCACGTATTTGCCGAGTACGGCTTCGGAACTGAAAAACGCCCCAGCTCTCTCGGCGGAAGAAATTCTTAGCTTTCGTGCTGCGAGGTATAACAAATGACCGATAGAACGATAAAAGTTAATGATTGCTTTGGAACTGGGTAGTGGCGGCCAGGAGAAAGAGAAGACCGCGGCACCAAAATGGGAGTTATACATTCCGATGTATTGCGAGAAGTCGTGTACGCATGCGTTCTCTCGTCCATGTGTGTTGTTTGCTAGGAGACGATGTGAAATAAAACATATAAAGCTTTCTATATATACAGCTGCTTTATTTGCTAGGCATTCATATAAGGTATAATGCATAAAGCGATTTGTTTAGTGCGCTCCTGTGATGAGCGCACTGCTGTTTTATTTGTTAGGCATCCACACGTGGTCTAATGCATAAAGAGATCTGTTTAGTGCTATGACTTTACATGCCTCGTCACCATACAGTGCTGCTGCGGATAATGGCAGAATATATGCAATATTACATTATTTAACATTTAAAACGTGAATTTAATGATGCAGAAGAATTAGAAAGTTTTCTTTTCTTGAAGTGGTCCAAGCTTCATATGACAGTTAAGGATTTAATAAATCCTGTTTCATTTACGTTCTATATGATTCTGATTGAAGATGCACGTAGAAGTTTGATGCAATACATTATACTATATATAGGTCCAAGAGTTACGTTTTCACTGCGGGTATGTGAAAAAAGAAATAAGCAATTTCATTATCTCAATACAATGTATTTTCCAAGATAACTTTGATAAAAATTACACTTTAGTTAATACCATAACAATACCAAACAAGGATAAAAATATAATTTCTCTCTTCAGATATCTCTAAATTAAATTATACTAAACGAGCAGTAACAGCTCTTAGTGAAGCGGCTGATTTCGAACCTGAAGATTGAGGTTCAACTCCCGGAAAAGATGTTTAGTGTCTTGTTGCTACTACGCTCAGAACGACTTACCTGCTAT
The DNA here is from genome assembly GCF_002891405.2 of Cryptotermes secundus. Classification (NCBI taxonomy): domain Eukaryota; kingdom Metazoa; phylum Arthropoda; class Insecta; order Blattodea; family Kalotermitidae; genus Cryptotermes; species Cryptotermes secundus. The sequence goes on from NW_019721760.1 coordinate 122,956, forward strand.
TTAAAGGGCGAATAATGCTACAGCATGAAGTATTGTATGTTTAAAAAAGAATCGAATAAGTTTCTAACGATGAACTGACGACCCACTTCACTATTTGATGAGGACGCATCGCCAAATGTATCCTAGACGGACTTCACCTGTGTACAGTATTGAAGTTACGGTTGCTACTCTGCTCCTTATTTACCTTCTGTGCATAGTGACTAAGCACAACAGGAACCGTGCCTGTAAAAATATGCCGTCACTTTTGTGTTCATTGAAACAAGCCGACACTGGTTATTCGTACAGTTCTACGTATCTCACTCTCAGCCTCTTGAAACATTGACCTTTCAAGAAAGTAATTTCGTATGCCCTTTCGTGCACAAGGAAATTATTCCTCAAATATCATCTTGTCGTTATATATGATGGCCAGATTTTGGGGGGTAATCCACACAGCTGCCAGACTGGCCCTCTATTAGGATGGAATTTTTTTAAATAAATGGTCTTTCTAAATGGGTGTACGCAACCGAAAATGCAAATATCCCTTTAAAATATCCCATCGGAGCTTCTTAAAATGGTAATATACCTACTTCACAGACCTGAAGCAAATTCTCGACCTTTTTCTTTCTTATTGTTAGTGGGGTGGGACTAAGTCCCTTGTACTGCGGCCACTTCTGGATTTTTGTACCAGCCCCAGATTTTTTTTTGTATCTCCATGTATTTGTACAGTCAGTCCATTATGGGCTATAAGTACATCTTATGTGATACTTAATCTAAAGCTTAAATACTAAGAGAGAACATGTCGGGGAGAGTAATGCTCCAATGAACATTCTCTACGGATCTATTTCGAGTGTGACTTTGTTATTTAGTGTATTGCACTTATATGAAGCGCGTCGTTATGTCGTTTGGTTTATGCCTTTTCAGTCTTCTGGGCTCGTCTGCATCGTTTAATAGTGTGGTTGCCAGTTCATTTGGATGTGCTATTATATTGTATTTGTATTTACGGCTGATGTTTGTGGTTTCTTCCCGTACTGTGGATATGCCTAGATCGGCGTGTAGTAGTCTGTTTGGGACGTACCACGGAGCATTGACTATAGCGCGGAGTACTTTGTTTTGAAATCTCTGTAACATTTCTATATTGGATTCACTTGCAGTTCTCCATAATGGTGCGCCGTAAGTCCAAATAGGCTTCAGTATTATCTTGTAAACTAGGAATTTATTTTCGGTAGACAGTTCTGACTTTCTGCCAATTAGCCAATGCATCTGACTAAATTTGATGTCCAGTTGTTTTCTTTTGGCGAGAATATGTGTGCGCCAGGTCAACCGCCTGTCCAGGTGAAGGCCTAGGTATGTGATTGATTCCTCTTGTGGTATGCGTGTTCCGTTTAATAGTACCGGAGGGCAGGTTCCGTGTCTCAAAGCGAAGGTGATGTGCACGGATTTGGTTTCGTTGGCCTTAATTCTCCACCGCTGTAGCCATTCTTCGAATTGGTCTAGGCGTGTTTGCAGTATCCGGGATGCTTCAGTAGGGTTCTCATGAGACGCTACTATTGTTGTGTCGTCGGCATAGGTGGCAAGCATTGTGTGTCCGGTTTCTGGCAAGTCAGCCGTATACATGAGTATAACATAGGACCAAGGTTACTTCCCTGCGGAACTCCGGATAAGACAGGGTATAATTCGGTATAGGCTTCGTCGTATTTAACTAAAAAAGTTCTGCCGGTAAGGTAGGACTTTAGTAGGGAATACATTGGATGTGGAAGAGCGCACTTAAGTCTGTATAATAAGCCTATGGGCCATACTAGCCGCAGATGATAGGTGAGGGTGATTGTGGAGAAATTGGTGGAATGAAGATTGGCACGGGAAACCGAAGTACTCGGAGAAAACCTGCCCCAGCGCCACTTTGTCCACCACAAATCCCACTTGACCAGACCCGGGATCGAACCCGGGCCGCCGCGGTGGGAAACCAGCGACTAACCGCTTGAGCTATGGTGCGGCCAATTCTCGACCTTTGTAAAGACGCTGGTGTGACGGCGCATCCGAATATTTGTGCTTCTTGCCTGTAGGTGCTTAATAACCCAAATTTTGAGTTTTGTCACGGCTGTAGCGGTTCAGATTGTGATATTCTGAGTTGTTACACGTTGTAGTGTTCTAGATGGACATCTGTGCTTCGTAGGAATATATTGCCTCCATATTCAGGGTTGAAATATGTAGGATGATGAATGCTTGACTTGTATATTGTGACATGTTGCGCAATGGAGGACATCCTCTCCCACCCCAGCGGTACTTGGCGGCATCGGAATGCTGTCGTTACTATGGTAATAGGCAAGTCAACACCCCGCCCCTCTCCTCGCGGTGACGTAACACGGCGTCAGGCAACAGCAGTACCCATTACGTAACTGGCAAACACTGCGACTATATAAGGGAACTACACAGCCGCCGAAGACAATTTGAAGTGAGTCAGCAGTCAGTCAGTGTGTGATCAGGAATGACACAGTTAAAGTGTAGCAGCCTACGAAGCGAGTTCTCAAGGCAGCAGCCTACGAGTTGAGTTGGAATCTAGCCAGCAGTGAGTTACGAGTTGACCAGGGAAGAGTATGCAGTCTGGTAATTGTAATACTGCAGATAGCAGTAGTTGTGAATCTGTAAATCCTGTGATTGTATGAGCGAGTGTGGAATAAAATTAGCTATATCCAATAAGGCGTGAAGTTATTTGTCGCCTTATACACCCAACACGTGACAATTTGGTGTCAGAAGTGGGATTGGACTTACACACGTGACCGATAGGATTCGAACTCAAGACACGTGATAATATCAACACTTCGGAGGTAGATGCTCCCTCCATCTTCAAGGTTGAATTGTGACTCTAAAGAAGGCAGGTTTCTTGTTCATGGTTCATATTGGCGCAGAACGATTTATTATGTCCTCTCCCCTTCTTTGGATCTGAGTAGCCCACTTTCCATATAAATACCTATATATTACAGCCGATACATTATCCTAAACATTTCTGTCTGAAGACAGAGGCAATATTTTCTCCTGAAACGTTGGTACACACTCATAAGGCTACACTGCGTCACAACCCACAAGACCGCGATGAAGGTAATGATTATTGCCACCATAAATGGGACGCATTAAAAACGTTTATCTCGGATCAGTTATTTACGGATAGCGCAGTGACGTCAGAAGGGCAGTGTTATAGCCGACTTCTGCACTATATGAATGCCAGCACTGCCCCTTAAACTGATGGTGAATTTAATTTTTTCTCTAACATCTTTCGCGTTTAGGTAAAAGTAAAGCTGTCCACATACTTAATTACTTAAGAACTAGGCCGTGAAGACATATGGGGGAGTGATGATATAGTATTATTGACCTCGGCATTAGATGGAGGTGAGTGGTCAGCATCACGCCCTGGCTGCTTTATCCCTTGTATCCATTGCATTTGAGGCTCGGTGAACCCCAAAGTCGTTCTAAACGCTACGGAGAAAGAAAAATCTTATCCTAGCCTGGAATCGAAACCCGGTCGTCCAGCCAGTAGCCTTCTCTATACCGACTGAGCTATCCCGGCTCCTAAATCCATCACGTTTACTTCTCTTAGATACTTTCATATTTCAATAGTTCCGCAGGCGATACAGTGTCGTTAAATATCGTATAATCTTTTAGCGCCCCGATGAACATACACGTACACTTTGGCTGTGTATTGGTTGTTGGTTGTAGCCCATTTGTCATTGGCAGTGGTGAAATAGAGCAAATAAGAAGAGAAAGGGTTTTCCCCGGGAAAACGTGCCCCAACGCAGCTGCATCCCTCATAATCCCACCCTCCGAGTTCTGGGGATCAGGAACTGCGTGACCACTTAGCAACTGAAGCGCCCCTGGATTTTCCTTGCAGGAGAATTGTTGAATTAAATAAAAAATTTCAGAATGCAGAGCATTTTACGTGGGGAGAGATTGTGAACTCAAATATGTATTTGTCATATGAGGAAAGAATTATGTAAATCTACATTTAATAATGAACTGATCTTGTAGTCTGGTTGAAGTTTATTCATGTTTCGAAGAACGTAATGCCTCCGTCTTCAGGGTTGAATTATAAGTTGAGGAAGCAACAGACAAGTAACAAACAAATACTTCAACCCTGAAGATGGAGACAATACGTTCCTCCGAATTTTGGGGAATTTTATACGAGAGTACACGGCTTCACGTACTCTTCACAGTCACAGCGGTGTAACCTGTTGCACCGAACGTCGCTTCACATTTCCGTGGTTTCAGAATCAGAGCTCGGTCCGGAGACCGACAATCACAGGGTTATCTCACTCCCTCCAAGAAAATGCTGTAACACTAGTCTCGCGTAAAGCAGAATACATCCTTACAGTTTATTAATGGCATTCACCCTAACATAGACGCTATTACACGTATGCAGACAGAAAAGAGTAATTAAATAACTAAAGAATTAGTGACATATTTCTTGGATTATATTGGCTCAGATCTTCGTAAGCCTTCGGGAAGAACAAAGATTGAAGGCATAATATTTAAAACTATCCCTGTAACAGGATGGAAAGGCCCTTAGGATTGTGAGACGTCGAGGCTCCCACATTTTATATACAATCGGCTCATAGATGTCGGTGAGGATTTCAGCCTTACACGCCTGCCGTCCTTTACCCCACAGGAAGATTCCTGGTACTCATTTCTATTAGAGGCTGAGTCGACTCCATGGCCATGGTGCAGCTGGAAGGCTGGTCCCATCGGAAATCTTGACATTAAAGTGTAGTGAAAATACCTGAAATAAGCTAGGCATAGGAAGATGGGAATAGAGAATATTACAAAATATTTATATTTGGTTACATTATCTCTCTTCACCGCTCTCACAAAGTCCGGAGGTTACAAGGGGTGTCGAGATACCTGAGACATATAGCAAGAGTGGGGGGATCTGAAACAGACTCCGCATTAAGAAAGCAGTCTTCTGGGATTTGTCACCGTGTATATGTGATGTTAACCGACGTTTCGGAGGAACATATCGCCTCCATCTTCAGGGTAGAAGGAAAAATATAAGAAATCCGCAAGTGAAGAGACCGTGAGAACCGGCAAGAGCGATACGTTCCTCCGAAACGTCGGTTAACACCACATATACACCGTGCCAATTCCCAGAAGACTGCTTTCTTCATAGTCACCGCCGTGAAAGCCTCAAATCTTACAGACTCCGCATTCATTCTCTTGTCTTTCCTTCCAGTCAATACTTGAACGACTGACCAAGAAATTACCTTGTCTTATAGACACCTAAAGCTCTTACTGGTGTCGCAAAAATCCGGCAGTGAACCGTAGCATGATCCAGTTGAATCCAATCCATATTCATATCGTATTTCTATAATACAAAACAACTTACTTCAAGAGTTAACGATTGTAATTTGCATTCGGAAGGTGCCCTGTTCGAATCAAGGCTGGGATACCGATTATTCTGACTGAATTTTTGGGAATTCCCTCAGTTACTTCAGGCAGATGACAGAAGCTACCGCTTCCTTCAATATCTTTTTTTCAGTTCACTCTTCATTCCATTATTCCACTCTGTATATTCTGGATACTCACAGTGCATTACATAAAGGATAAATAATTAAATATAACCATCTGGTTTCCGCAATATTTTCTTTTCTTTGCGATTATCTAATTAAAATTCAGTGTAAGTATAGGTGTTCTGCATATGTAATTTGTAGCTCACTTTCCTTATTTTGAAGAAAGAAAAAAAAACAGGCTTATGAGATCACCTTTACGTACCTACCCCATAAACTTCTGAATGCCTGAACCAGTCAGTATGAAACTCGGTACGTATATTATGGCACCTGATCACATCTCAACGGCGTACTTCATAAATGCCTCATCAGTCTGTGTGTCTGTATGTGCGTCGCCCTACCGTAGCTAGGCGACGGCTCGGTAAACATGTTTGCACTGCAAGAAATATAGGCAACAATAGAAGAATTGTTGGACACGTCGTATTCTATGTGGAAATTAGTCGATTATTTCTTCCAAGAATTTCTTTTTGTTTAATTTTTCATCCTAATAATGTTAGGTGATATATTGGCCGCGCCACAGCTCAAGCGGTTAGTCGCTGGCTTCCTACTGCGGCGGCCCGGGTTCGATCCCGGGCCTGGTCAAGTGGGATTTATGGTGGACAAAGTGGCGCTGGGATAGGTTTTCTCCGAGTACTTCGGTTTCCCCTGCCAATCTTCATTCCATCAATTGCTCCACAATCACCCTCACCTATCATCTGGGGCTAGTACAACAGGCCAGAATTGGCCGCAGTACAAGGTACTTAGTCCCACCCCACTAGCAATAAAAAAAAAGAATAATAGGTGATGTATACAGTTTATGAAGCTTCTTATTACGTAATTTTCTCCTCTCACTTCACATATCTCAGGTACGAATAACTTTCTCGGAACTTTATTCTAAAGAACATGAAGTATGTTTTATAACTTCTTTCTAAAACATCATTGACAATACATATCACTTGGAAGATGCAGGATAACATTGTATTATTGTGAATACTTAGGAAATAGGTTATGACCTGGTATAGGATATAAAGTAAGATATCTGCCCATTTAACTTTAAAGAACGATTCAAATCAATGCAGGACCATTGTCTGTCTGCTTGTCTGTTGGCTTATTAATAAGGCTGAAGTTCTTTCTTGATATCAACTGTGACAGACGATGATTGATGACTTGGTCAGCCGAATGAAGTAATGACAACCGCAGTAAAATTGTTGGTGGTCTTGAATATCAGGGAACACTTCCTGAGATCTGTTCATATCGGTTTTTAAAACACTGTCAGTTTAAGTGTTCTGGTCGGGTGTTCAGAACGTACCTACATACGCAACGGGAGGCATACATTGAGCCTAGTCAAGCAACACCATTTGTGCCCCTTCTTTGCTAAAATGATATAACAGAGCAACTGAAGTCATCCCGGTAGAAATAAGTATCGTGGGCTTCTGGTTTCGGAGGAAAGTGCTACCCAAATTTTCAGGGCATAATTTCCACCATGAAGACGGAGAGAGCAGGTTTGCCCAAACTGTTAGTAATTACCTTCCAAAACCACACAGTGTCACATTATAGAAGGAGATCCATATATCTTGACAAAGCAGTGTAATCCGTTGAAAATCAACCGACGTTTCGGAAGAACACGACTCGATCTTCAGGGTCGAAAAATAAGCCAAGGAAAAAACTGGCATGAAGCAGGTACCAGACAGTGTTCTCACCGGATTTTCAATTGTTGTTTTCTGCAGTCAATTGTATTAAATTCTTCCTTTGTATCCAATGAAACTGGGCTTTCGCCATACAAGAACAATGATTTTCACGTGTTCTGTTATACTAACACAGTTTTATTTTACCTAAGTTTCCACTGTGCTCTGTGTTTGCACAGGTGGTGTCGGTAACACACAAAGTACCTGTGAAATGATTAGAGACAGAATAGCCCTACAGACCACTGCCAATGGGCGTGATCTTTTTCTTTTGACAAGAAATGTCCAGAATAAATATCTCATTAAACTTCACCTGGGCATAAAGCTGTGAGGGGAAGACCTCAAAATTGTTTTCATAGGACTCGACCAATATCCATCACCAAATAGCTACAATAGTAACAATATCTGGAGATCTAGAGTATAGCACATTGGATTTGAGGTGTAGTTCGAAGAGATCCCGACGTTTCGGGGTAACATATCGTCCCCAACTCCGGGGTAGAACAGCAAGTCAAGCAGGAAACCAGCAGAAGCAGCATGCATCTCCATACGCCTCATAGTCACGCCATGAAAACCTCACGTCCGAAATCCACCAGAATGTCTTCGTGTATTGCAAGTAGTCGCTTCGCACCGTTGGTGAAGTCAGAATATCTGAGATGTCAGGAATATGCACCCCCAACCCCACTTCGTCACATTAACATTGAACTGATGCAGAGGTATACAACAGAGCTTACTTGAAATCTGCTTTCACGCTGGTTTCTTGTTCGACTTATTCGACCCTGAAGATTGAGGTGATATTTTTCTCGAAACGTCGGTTGACTTCCTGCGGAATACATAAGACAAGTCGTTTTTCTCCTAAAATTTATCTTAGTACTGCCCTCTCACCTTCATGATCTCGCGTTTTTCCAGGACGGTTTACCATCAAAATTATACACATACGCACGCACCCACACATTTATCTTCCCCAGTGCCATATACATGTCCTGTTCATAGTAGTTTCTATATTAAACTCAGCATATAAAACGATAAATAAACCGATAACCAGACAGTTTATTATAGCCGTTAATTCATTTTATTCAACTGTCTACTTTAACATGACAATAAAAGTTTTATTGGAGACTCGATTAAAAACAGTGTTTCGAAATGGCAAAGTGAATCGTGTTAAAGGCATTCCCGCAAGGAACTTCAGTCTCTCGGAAAGGAATGTCTGCCGACATTCTGTATTCTACAGTTTCCTTCATTTCATTGCTGTTCGCTCCTATTGCGCACTGAAGTTGTAGTCCCCCGGCGATGTCTCCTTTCCACGCAGTTTGCTGTACTGAATAAACGAACAAACATTCGTCTCTCAGTTTCTTAAGACATGTTAGAGAAGACTGCAAGATAGTTTGACAGTTATGAAACAAATGTTGGGCTAGCTCAGTCGGTATAGCGACTGACTTCGGGGGTGCAGTGTTCGATTCTCTGCAGGGATAAAGATTTCTTTTTTACTCCACAGCGTCCAGACCGATTCTAGGGCCCACGCCACCTCCTATCCAATGGGTACCGGGGCTATTTCCTTAGAGGTAAAGCGTAAGGCTTTGATAAAAAAACGGTGGAGCTATATTTCCACTCCCCTTACGTCTTCGTGGCTTGATGCTTAATTAATTAATCACTGGAACAACCTTACCTTTAAACAATAAAATTATTTTTTCTGTGTAAGATTTACTGTTGTGTTACTGTCCTAGGCGCTAAACCTATTGCGTATTCAGTTATTCAGTATTGAGGGGGTGGGTTACCCCATGCACCGCGACCAGTTTGATCTATAGTGCATCCCCCTTTGAATTTCTACTGTCTCCATACCCTACCGGTACTGGTGCTTGCTATCGTTCCCTCTGCCAGCGAGGTTTCGGCTTTCTACTGACAGTGGTATCTAATAGTTAGTCCCTTTCCGGTCCCTTTCTGTCAGTGAGGTCGTCCCTCCTCTGGCAGTGGTACCTAAGCTCCCCCGTCTACCGGAGGCATTGGAAACTACTTGGGCGGGAAATTGCCTAAATTTAGCTCAGAGGTCTCCTAGAGACATGAGGTTCTTTTACGTGCCGTAAATCTACGACACCCACGGCTTAAAGTCCCTCCCGGAGGACTTGTTCCCTGAATTTTTCCGCCCTTAAAACTTCCACGAACTCCGCCGGGTTTGAACCTGCGTATCTTGAGTCATGAGGTAACCTGTTGCGTAAGGCTTCTTGTATTTAAAACCAAGGCACAAAGAATATGTTGCAGCTTATACAGTCTGTTTGCTCCTATGTTAATGCCTTAGTAAACAGTTTTGTATCTCTTGAGATCGTAGCTTCAGTTGGATGTTATGAAGCCACGGAAGGAACTGCAGGCATCGTAACCGTGGCAACAGTCCCATCTGTGATTAAACCTAAACAGTGGCTCCACCAGGTCCCAGGCCAACTCTGCGTCTCTAAGACAACACAACCGGGCAGAGGGGAGGCATGCACATAATCCTTGTAGCAATTAATTATTGCTTCCTGTCCCAATTCGAATCTTGCCCAAGGCTTCTGAGCGCACCACTCACATTACACTCGCCGTGAACGCTTCAGTTTTGAAGTTCTTTCTAAACGCTTTCTCCTTGAGGCCTAGTTCTCGTAACACTAAGGATGAAATAAACAGATACATTTGTAGGGTGAACCGTACCAAAATTAATGCGGTTAGTGCCGTCTTGTCACTGTAGTGACCCGGGATCAATAACGCGGCTGTTCTATAGGATTTCCGATGAGAAAATTTTCACTTGAGTAGGCTTTTCCCGGATTTCTTTGATTTTCTCTTTCCATTAATTATTTCACAGTGCTTTGTTATCCTGGGCTGATACAATAGGCCAATTTGCGGCCGCAATGCTAGTACCAATTGAATCAGTCTCAATGTATTTATTCATTCATTCATTAGTCAATGGCTCTACAGCCATTTGTTGGGCCTTGGCATTTTCTTCAGTTTCGTAATCTTTTTTTTATATAGAAGGTAGGACTCCGTGAACGAGTGATCATCTTATCGCAAGGCTGCTGCCTACACACAGGACAACACAAAAAAGACATACACAGACACCCATGCCTTGAATGGGATTAGAACCCACGATTACAATGTTCGAGAGAGCGGAGACAATAGTCTCAGCTCAAACCATTAAAAATAAAAATGACAGAAGAAATGGTTCTTAAAATGAAGATATACAGATGAATGGATAGATGCGTGTTGAGTTGGTGAATAAGCAGGCATGTGTGTCAGTGGATGGTCAGTAGATGGCCGTGCCATAGCTGAAGCGGTTAGTCGCTGGCTTCCCACCGCGGCGGCCCGGTTTCGGTCCCGGGTCTGGTCAAGTGGGATTTGTGGTGGACAAAGTGGCGCTGGGGCAGGTTTTCTCCGAGTAATTCGGTTTCCCCTGCCAATCTTCATTCCACCAATTGCTCCACAATCACCCTCGCCTATCATCTGGGGCTGGTACAGTAGGCCAGAATTGGCCGCAGTACAAGGGACATAGTCCCACCCCACTAGCAATAAAAAAGTCAAATAGATTGATAGATAAATGGGTGAATGTGCATGGGTATGAGGATCATGAATACTCAGATGCATAAATGAATGGGCCGGCATTTAGAATATATGTGAACAACAAAGTGGAATTCACTTTTCACTTGTATTTTGTTAATGAAGTTCGAACTCCGGCAAGAAAAATTAAGTTCTTCTTGTGTTTTGGATACAAAATGACCATCTCTTCATGATGATGATGCGGCTGCACATTTCGTCGTCCTTGAATCACATTTTCCCTCTCTCCTCTTGCTCCCACTGTGGAGCATAGGGCTGATTTCTGTTTCATGATCATTTTACAGACGGTAGGACTACTTGGACGGGTAATCAGCTCGTCTCAAGGCTTCTATCTAAACACAGAATAAACGCATTCACACACCAAACATCCATGCCTTGTGTGGAATTAGAAACCACGATCCCGGCTTCCGAGCGAGCGAAGACGCATGCCTTAGACCGCTCGGCTACCATGACCGGCACATTTGTGATTTACAGGTTCCGAATTAATTGACGTATATATTATTTCTTTGTTTTTGCAGGTGAGTTCCATTGCTGATTGGCAAGAGTAGCTACGTGCTTTGATGTATTCTCCGTGGACGATTAATTTATGCAGTAACATCCATTTCACCAGTCAAGGATGAAGGTCTTTCATAAAGTTTGGCAGAGACCTAACCTTATTTCCAATAAGACATGCCCAAATGAAATTCTCCAGCGGTGATACTATTGTTGCAGCCGCCCTAAGATACATTATGCCATCTAGTAGGGTCCAGGTGAGATATTAAGCATTTTAGCTCTTTACATATCCTTTAGTGATTTTATTCTTTGTGTGTCGTGGGTTTTCTTTCTTTACTATACCATATACACCTTATTTACCCCAAGGAGTAGAGTATTTCTTAAAAGCTGATAATTGCTTAACTGATGAAGATATTTCTCTCAAGTTTACGAGCAGAAATGTATTGCTTTTGCTCCACACACGAGATATTTTACATACTCGTAGAAGCTGTAGGCTTTGTGTTCTGGAAAAACTTATTTGGTGTTAAATGACACAAATTCCGTCCCAAGTGCAAACAATATATATTATATGTCTTTGATCTTGTTCTTTCTACACTACATGTTTCGGCCTCTATCGGCCATCATCAGGTGTATACTCTTAACGTTGCTGCCACACTGAACTCGGTCTAAAATTTAACATTTAAAAACACAATGTCACATTCTTCGTATTATCAACATCTACATCGTTGATATGTGTCTGGTATGTAGATTATGTTGCACACGTCAAATTTGATATTCTTGTAGTAGCACTTTAAAAATCTTTAGTTATGATGTTTTTAAAACCTTTTAAAATTTTCTCTAAATTTTAAATTTAAAATTTAGACATATAATATATATTGTTTGCACTTGGGACGGAATTTGTGTCATTTATCGTGTAGAGTGCAACAGGATGCTTAAATATAATATTATTTGGTGTGTTGAAAGATCAATGAAAGAAACGTGTACTGCCATGTCTCAATTAAAGAGAACTGTCTGTGGCTTTCGACATAGGAAATTATAAATTGAAATGTAAATATATGACCGGAGAGGTTTCTGGAAAGCTGGCAAGGGTTAATGTAAGAAACCAAGAAGTGTTTCGTTTCCTTTTTCTCCCAGTCTCCTCCTAATAGACACATTCAGAAGAGTTCACGTAAACAAAACAATAAAAGTAAAGTGAATTCACAGCTGTCTTTCGAATCGAATTCAAGTGACAAATGATTCTTTGTCTAGACGTTCAGTGGCTTCGTATCTCTTCCCATTTTGTTGATTAGTTTCCTAGCTGGTTGCATGGAGTTGTCTGACTTGGTGTTTCTAGGGAACGTAAAAATGTAGTTATACTGTCTTGTGTTTTACGTTACCCATTAATATATTTCCCACAGTCTTAATAACGAGGATTACTGTTTCCTGTACTAATCAAATTATATGCCTCCAGAGTCTATAACAGGACTGGTGTGGGCTACCATTAAAGTTATACACTCACCACCATCACCAGGAATGTCACTTTACGTCTTTCATACTCCCTGTATTAACGACTCAAACCTGGTTCACAACTCGACTTAACATAACGTAAAATTTCATAATAAAGTGTTAATATTTGTACAGTGTCTAATGAAGACCGATGAGGGCAGGGGGTTTCCTCATATAAGTCCTAGTTAGTAAATCCTTTATATCCTCTCATATTGACAAGTATTTTAAACAGAATTCTGGCTAAAGAGAGAAGTTTTATAATAAAGACTAATGGAAGAAACATGCAGAGTTTGTGCATGATTTCCTCTATGTAGCTATTAAATAATCTAAAGGAATTGTGATATGCCATTATCAATATAAATTACTAGTTAATTTAGTTAGTTTAGTTTATTGAATTAAGTTTCAAATAGGGAACTGCCTCCACATAACACTAGGATTTTGTGTTTGTTTTTGTTATTGCACGTAATGTTTCTTCATATGTACTGCAGTTTTCATGTATTGAATCTGTGTACCACTTCAAAATATAGCTGTACTTATTTGAGTGCGCATGCGCAGGGTACGCGTAATGATGCATAGCAGAGAGAGAGCTACTTGTCCCATGTGTTTCTTGCTGGGTTAAAGAGAGACAGATGCTCTCTGAAATATTACTTTTGTTTATGATAAATGCCGTAATGAGACATGGTGCAGCAGGGTATTGCATTGTGTCTACTTTCCAGTGGAAATGAATTTCCCAGTACGTGGCACGCTCTTGGCCTGACATCGCCATATATCCGTCCACCTGTTGGGGTTTCCGTCTCTCTTATTCCATACCGAGAGATGTATAAGCACCCATGGGAGAACACACGAGTAAAGCACAGCTTACCGCTTGATCCTGTTCATAGAATGTTGGAAAACTTGACCAACGGTTGTTGATGCTTCTGCAGCATTGTGCCTCTTTATTTTAGTCACGCCCTGAAAGTACGTTTATTTTAATTTTAAATATTTTAAGTAACATGTGTTTGCTCATTTATTCTGAGCTATTGTTATTGACTGTGATTACGAGTGAGTGTGCAAGAAGGTGTTAATAAATCCAATCATCCAATCCAAACACCGTTGTTATTGGTCAGGGAGCCATAAACATGTGACAGTATTATATACTAGTATTTTATACATTCAGTCATTGTTTAGAAAACCGATGAATTTCTGCTTGGGGGTCATATAAAATTAAAGTTATATTGAACCGATACGAACAGAAACGAAATTCACCGAAAATATTGCAATACCAAAATATCATCGATAGCCAAATTAAGCTGATTTTTATTTCGGAAAAGTAATTACGGACAACGGTACCTGAATTTTGTTCGTTCATTTCGTGTACATCTTGCCAAGGACTTCTAGTAGATACCATAGCTGTATGATGTGTTATATTTAGAGTTTTTGGAAGTTGTATAAAAGAGGACTAGGATATAACTTGGTATATGTGCTTCTCCTTTACGCTACGCTAACCCACAGTCTGCAGCGAAAGCATGAGCCTTCCAATCTCAGCTCGCTTCGCCGTAGCCAGTCTCCTTCTATTCAATTACAGAAGCGTCTTGTAAGCAGGAAGACTGGAATTAATGTTATGAATGCGGTTAATTTGCTTCCGATTCGACGCTGTAAGGGAATCCCCAACAAAGGGACGCGCACAATGTCTTTAATTTCTCCGAGATGTCTTGATTCCTTACCAATTTCCACTTCTTCGTCTTCTTCCTTTAAGGATTTAGCCCTTTGGCCTATTATCGTTCAGAATTAATCTGAAAGCTGTGAATCTTTCAGATAGTTGGTAGAACTTCTTGGACTGGAAATAAGCCCTTCGCAGGACTTCTGTCTACACAGGGTAAAACGAACACAGAAAAAAAGTAGACAAATAATACATCCATGCATTGAATGGGATTCGAACTTATGATCTGAGTTTTCGAGGAGGCAAGTACAAATTTTTGGCATAGACCGCGCTGTCACTGTCTGCTTTTTTTATGTAAATTAAAATAGGACATTGTCTAATTCTTTGTAACATCATTAAGTACAGGCTTTTCAACCTCAAATGAATTTGATTCTTTTCCTACAAGAGTCTTCCTTATATGCATTCTGGTTACTGAAGCGTATTCATAACTACCCAACTAAACTAACTCCATGGAGCTGAACCCTTCTTGAGAAGCTGCCAGTTGCTTAGATACTCAAGAACTTTTCAACGTTTTATGGAACCTGAAGGTGTAGTACCATGTTCACAAAAGTCCTCCACATGTTCCTATCGCGAGCCAGATCAGTCCAGTCCATACCAACCCATCCAATCTCTCTAAGATTTATTTTAATGTCACACTCCCACCCACGTCTAGGTCTTCCTAGAAGTCTCTTCCCTTGCGGATTTCACACTGAAGTCCTGCATGTAATCTTCTCTTCTTACACATGTATGCTACGTAACCTGCCAATCTAATCTTCCTTGATTTCGTCATTCTAATTATACTTAGGAATCGTATTCATAAGACAGTAATTAAATACTGAATTAATTTTATGTGATGTACTGAATCAGCATACTGTGACTACATATGGTTATGTACAGCAACGTATTCAGACAAGCTGATAGTTCCTCTTTAGTCATATTTGTAATTATAAATTGTACCAAATTCTTCTTAGTCTGATCTCGTTTTCATCGTCTTCCCAGGAATAGGCAACAAGTAGAACAGAAATGCATAACACGAACTCTATCATTTGTAAGAGAATTTGTTTTCCGGGTGGTGACTGTAATTCCATTTTTACTGAACAACATTTATCCCTAAGCACGCTTGCGTTTCGAGACAGAATAAGGATAATCACCCTTACGTGCGTAAGGGACGTTAATCAAGGAGGCGCAACCTGTCCCTTCCATGCGAGCCAGGTCAAGAAACTCCCCCAATTATGTCACTCGGCATTTGCTTGATTTATTTTACTTCGCAAATTAATCATTTGTTCCCTCATTTCAGTGTTTATATGGTCTACATTCTAGTAACAGAAGTTTTGGAAAGAACTAATCGCCTATTTTCCTTTGATACTACACGTACTGCATAGAGAACGACTCCAACAATTCTTCATTGCCGCGGGAACGTCTTTACGTAGTTGTTACCTAGCAACGTTAGTGGGATACACAGACGGCCTCACAGTCTCACCTTAAATAAGACATTGACCTCATAGAAAATGATGCATCCAACAATTCTCTATTGGTGCACTTATTCATTGCCGCGGGAACGTGTTCACCGAGCCGTTGCCTAGCATCGAATGGAGGGATACACTAATCCGAGCCATTACCTTGCAATGATGTGAAGGATATACGTACAGACACACAGACTGATGGGAGGTATTTATGAATTACGCCGTTGAGATGGGCTCAGATGCCATGATATAAATACCAAACTTTATAAAGACTGGTTCAGGCATTCAAAATTTGGTGGGTGGGGGAGATTTACAGACACACAGAAAGCATGGAAATTGCAAAGATCTACTTGTGGAGGTTCACAATTCCAGAAGCGTGGTCATACGGGGCGGTGTGGGGGTGGGGATATAGCCATTACGTTGAAGAAATGTTAGCATCAGTGAGCAGAACAGCCGAGTCTAGGCGATATATGAATTAAATCTGTTGGAGAGGAAATATCATTATCTGAATTCGTGACTGGGTTATGGTTTAATTCACGTTAAGTCTGGTTGGGAGAAATTGCCATTATCAAAATGTATGTTGTTTTAATTGTATTGTATTTTTGTGTTGGCGGTCTCGAATAGCCATTACAATCAAGACTGCTAGTCCTCCTTGATGAATATCATTACAAAAGTTTGAGAAACATTTCTGTTTCCAGCATTCATCCGTAAGTTTCCACAATAACTGAGGACAGTTTCTGTAGCGATCGGCAGTTAGAAATAGTGTTCAGAAGAGCGAAGTGGAAGTCTCCACTTATCTGAGGCATTGAACTCGCTATAGCGAGCCTTTCGTTGTTATTAAAAAGACAATTCGCGGAGAAGTTTCGACCCGTCTCCAGGGTATATCGCTTCCCGGAGGATCATAAAATTGAGGTCCTAAATCCTCCAACTTCAGGAGGAACGGCATTTCTGTCAGCCGGGGCAGGACGGGCGGGGCATGCACGAGACGCCTCCCCCAACTCTACCACCTGTTGCTCCATTAACAGCTTACCGCGACATTTTGCAAGTGGAGGCGCGTTCACAATTCTCACAGAATTGACATACCTACAAATATGCATTCCTTTATAGCCAAAATCGTCTGTACGGCTGCGAAAGTTTGGTTTTAGTTAAATAAAATAATATTTGAGCCGCGAGAATTTAGGAACAAACTAGATTTGAAGATTTCGGTCTTCTGGAATGTGAAACTGTTGCCTCCATCTTCAGGGTACCAAGAAGATAAAGGCAGCAGACTCTTCCTTAACTTTGGTGCCTGTCCGCGGAACTACAGAGGACTCACTGCTCAAACTGCCTTAATTTTGATCTCACCGCCTTGGGACCCTCAGATCTCACTAAATAGTTCTGACTCCAGAGTATGTATGGAATGAAATTATGGGACAGGGCTCTATTATAGTGTATAGCTGCATTTCAATGCAAGAAGGGAATAGCTGCCGTTTCTATTGGCATGTAGAGACGATGATAATAAAATTCATACAATAATTTTTAGATTTAAGTTTGGAGAGAGTAACATTAAGTAATTATGTCTAAAATCTATTACTATGAAAACGAGAAATTTCATTGGGTGGAAGTCACTGTGGTCGAAATTCGAACTGAGTATCAGTCAAATACAAACTTAACTGCTTGCCCTTAGGTTCGCGCATTATAGCAACGTTGACTATGACGTTTTCTTGTATTCCCTAATAATGCATGTTCAACCAAGGTAAAGATAATGCTATCCCTGTAACAGGACGTGAAGACCCATAGGGTTGTGAGACGTTGAGATTCCCACATCTTTATACAATTGGCTCACAGATGGCGGCAAGGTTGTCAATCTTACGTGCCGGCCGCCATTTACGTCCCAGGAAGATTCCTGGTACTCATTTCTGTTAGGATAAGTCGACCCCAGGGTCATTTTTCGGCTGCAAAGATTAGATGAATTGAAAATTCCACCTCATCGGGACTCGAACCCGCGATCTTCCGGTTTGTAGCGTAGTACCTCAACCAACTACGCTACCTCGTGCCCCTTTTTGAACCAAGAGAATAAGATGTGGATATGATGTTAATTAAAACCGAAGAGATCGTTTTATATTTTAGTGTAAAATCCAATACGTGTATTCGTCTGGAAAGACTCAGCTGTGCCACGAAAATGCTCAGAGTGGTCAATCTTTCAGCCAAACCATGTCTCGTTCGTACTGTGAGGAAACACAGTCTTGGTTTGCAGCATCAAACGTATGCCGAGGAGAGAAATGTCATGAAACGTACAAGCAGGGAAGTAGAGAAGGATTCATCATGAGAAATCTGAGAATTCGTGTTTAGGATACACGTGTTGCAATGTAATAGCAGTTCAACTCTCGTCTGTGGTAAGAAAAGGGACAGTGAGAAATATTACCAACGCATAGACTGTGAGAATATTTTGAATTCAGGGTTTGTTTTCGTAAACTCAAAAAACTGCTGTTGGAGTAGTTTGGGAAAGTAATAAATAAACTTCAAAACAATAAGCCGAACTTCACAATTCCACAATTCTAAATAAGTAATTGTACTTACTTACTTACTTCTTCATGGAGCTGAAGCCTTCTGGAGGAGCCGCCAATTCAGCATTTACTCAAGAATTTCCCAGCATTTTATAGAACCCGAATGTTCATTACCGTATTCACAAGAGCCCTCCACTGGTCCCTATCCTGAGCCAGATCTATCCAATCCATAACATTCCATTCTATCTCTCTAAGATCCATTCTAATATTGTCCACCCACCTACGCCTTGGTCTGTCTTCCCTGAATACTTACCGCCAATAATTTTATAGTTGGTTTCCAATTTGTTAACGCGGAAGGGAGATTCATTCAAAATACAATATGTAAAATAGCACAGTCTCTATATTTATTTCTATTTCATTATTCTTACATTTATTTAGACCCTTCCTGTCTTACTGAAAGAGATCAATACAGATTTTAATTTGTGAAAAAGTTATCACATTTATCCTAATCTGCTTTTTAGGCCGAATCGTAACCGTTGTAACTTTAATGCCAAATTAATGATCATAGTTGGTCCGCGTAAATGCAAATGACGTAATCATTAAATGTTAATTTATTTAATGGCGTACTTTAAATTGCTTACATTATGTAGCAAAGAATGATAGGATAATTCTGAATGATATTGTGACATGTTGACCCCTACCTCCCCAGCGGCACGTAGCGGGAACGTAGCGCTCGCGTAATAGGCGAATCATCACCCCGCCACTCTCCCCGCGGTGACGTCACGAGCGGAGCCGAAGTGAGCCGAGCGGAGCCCCCGCATCCTGGTAGCTATGCAACGCGCCACGCGCGGTGACGCCACGGTAACGCGGAACCGCTTCCTACTGTGACGTGGCCCGCAACAGGCACCACTGCGGATATATAAGGGAACCGCACAGCAGCTACCAGTCAGTTATAATGTGGGCAGTCGCCGAGTTATAAGGTAACAGTCGCCGAGTCGAGTTATAACGTGGCCATCGCCGAAGACATTTCCGAGTTATAAAGTAGCAGTCGAGCGAGTGTGTTATCAACACTTCTCCAGTCAGCCGACTACAGTTGGAGTATAGCAGCCGTCGCGGAAAGAAGATCCGGACGTGTGTGTGATTGTGTAATTGGGAGCGTGTGATACAGTGATACCTAGCTCCCCTACTGTCAACGTGTAGACTACTGAAGACAGAGTGAGCTGATTTGCGCATAGGGTTATAAATCGTGAAACCCCGCAACAATGTTAGATTAATGCGATTAGGGTTATAAAGTGTGAAACCCCGCAACTGTGTAATAATTAATTGTAGCCGTTACTTGTAGGTTGTTGAATAAACCAATTAACGATCTCTACGGCGTATTAAGTAACGAAACACGTTACAATAGGTTCGAAAATATGTAGGAGTGTAGGGAGAGGTACGAAGGTATTTCTACATTGAAGAAGGAGGCAGTAATTTTCATCGAAACTTTGTTACGATACCGTAACCTGTTTATATACATATGTGGTTGTATGTGAACACTGTTGATGATGGGGATCATTAAGTTCTGATGAATCATATAATCATGAAATTATGGTTACAATGAATATAGTGGAATATACGATATGTATGTGTCTTTCACATTTTCTTAAAACAGTGAACTTGTAAATAGCAGGAAGGCGAAGTTGAGAGTTTTTATGAACTCATATTCTGGAAATGTACCAAATGTGAAGGAGTGCTACGGAGGCGGCGGTCAACTCTTTGCAGGGGCTGCAGAAACCACATGCAGTCATGTCCATAAAATGGGATTAGCAGCTAATTAGATTCTTTCGCCGTGTACATATTTCCATGAGCATGGACATCCAACCCAAATTGTATCAACAACAGAACAATTTTTTTCAGCCCTTCCATGTAAGTACTTCCCAAGTACATAGAAGTATGCAGCCATTTGCAAGGAATAAGAACATGCATTTGACAGAATAATACACGCCTAATATTTTATATTAATTGTATTTGTTATAAACTATATTTTTTCTGTTTAAACTGCTGAAAAAATATTCGCGTTTTAACCTCATTCAGAATAAAAACGCCTGTTATGAGAAGTCGAGACAACATATAACGTAGTGGTGCAAGGTATGTCCTTTATTAATTTATGCATCTAATATGAGGCCTAGATCTAGGATCATTTCAGAATTTTCTTGGGGTGGGGGAGAGGTAAAGATATAAAAGAATACGGAGATTTTAAAAGTGCCAGTTTATGAAAATCAAATTAACGTGTGTAGGTTAACAAAGATTTTGTACGTATCTGACAGATATCAACGGGGAAGATCCCGATATATCGAAACCTGTTAGCAACGGAGAAGTGAACAATTGGGAAGACTAGTGTTTTTTAAATTTTAAACTACGTGCAGTGTAGCAACTATCTGAGAGTATACATCTGATGATGGTCGTTTGCGGCCGAAACATGTAGTGTAGAAGAAAGCAAGACGAAAGAACTACACGTACAATAAATTGTTGCACTCAGGACGGAGTTTATGTCATATAATGTTAAAAATCGTTGCAAGGATACGACTAGTGAAGACTAAGAACCCTAGTATACGCGTAACTGTGAACTATAAAGTGTTTAGCATAGCGATAGCGCTGTATTACTCATAGTTACGAGTTGAGTGTATAAGTGCAATAAATCTAACTCAAACCCATTCTAATAGTCACACACCCCTAATACACGTGACAATTCGTAACGATGTGTTTTATACAAAATATTCATAATACTTATTTAATACTTATACTTATACTTGACATTTTTGAAGATAGTTAATTTTACAAAATTGGTGTCATTGCTATATCAATATTTTCCTTAATATGCGGAATTGAGTCTATAAATATCTGAGTACTTCGGCAATTTATAGCTATTTTTACCGGCACCGAGTGTCATATGACAACCAAAACAAAGAATAAGTGACTTCTATACATAGAGATACTACAATAATTTTAGTTTATATTTCAGACAACAAATTTTCATTTCAAGACATTCAGGACGCAGTCATACTTATAGGTTATGGATGTGGGGCTATGTGCACCTACATTTCACATAAATCTTCTTGCGTGACACTGCTGTAAATGGCATCGCCGTTAGAATTACTTCGAGTTCGTAGTTCATTTTGTTAGGGGTTTTTTTTTATGGCAAAGAATTCGAAAATGTAACAATGCAATAATGACTAATGGGACGGTTTTCTTACTTACTTTTATAAAAATCAGTAAAACGATTCAAATAGGTTTTTAAGTGGTGAAAGTGAATATACCTTGATACACCTGTCTTGCTCGTTATATTCGAATACAGGAGCCAACCTATACATATGTGCATTCCCGTACACATATACAAACCCACTTTACTATTGAAGTATAAGTCTTATGACTGATTTTTGTCAGTGTAGAATAGTGTACAGTAAAACCTCACTTACTTTAATATGAATCTAACCTTTACATGGTGAACTCATTAATATAAACAAGTCTCTGGTGATCTATCTATCTATCGATCTATCTATCTAACGTATAGTTTTTTGGAACTCTGACACTTTTCTAATTTCTTAATTTATACACAGTCGGTAGGACTCACGGGACGGGGGATCAGCCCGTCGCAAGACCGTTATTTAAACACAGAACAAACACACAAAGACATTAATGTCTCGAGTTGGATTCGATCCTACGATCCGAGTGTTCGAGGGGGAGAATACATTTCATGTTTTAGACCGCATGACCACTATGATCGGCCTCTCATGATCTAGTCACGGTAGAGTAGTCTTAGACATGTCTCTGCAAAGGAGGAAATGTCACTACAAACAATAGGGTTAAAAAGTATTAATTTCTCTGTTTGATATATTGAGTGATAGGATATAATATATTGTCACGTATTGGGCGTATAACGCGACAAATAAGTTCACGCCGTGGTTTGATATAGCGAGTTTATTCTTATCGCTCGCCTTACACACACTTTACAATCATTTGCACTTGCAGTGTTACAATCACTGCTCACAATATTCGGCGAGACACTGGACTCTCTTCTCCGAAGGCTGGCCCGAGACTCTCTTCTCCGGAGGCTGGATGACGGCTGGCTTCTTAGCTGGCTCGATGAAGACTGACTGTTTCTCGCGGAAGCTGGGCTATTTATAACCTCGCCGCTGTTAGGCAACGAACCCTCTGTTATAGCAGTGGAAACGTCGCTTTGTTGGCTCCGCGTTTCCTACGCAATAACCCATTGTTATCGCGTTGTCTCTGTTGGGACGCTAAGCGTGTTTGTCGTAACCGTGGAGATTCGATATTCTCGATACAACGGCTCACTGTTGGAATTACAGTATCGCTATTGTTACTTCTTATGCAACGGTCTGTTCTAGCGTTTCCATAGAAGTCTCTTCTGGATTCCAAACACGTTACAATATAATACTAAAAGGTCGCTGGTGTGATATCATTGTTATGAATGTTCACGCCCAAACAGAAGATAAAATTGATGACATAAAGGATAGATTCTATGAAGAACTAGAACATGTATTTGATAAATTCCCGAAGTACCATATGAAAATTTTGTTAGGAGATTTCAATGCCAAAGGAGGGAGGGAAGACATTTTCAAACCCACAATTAGGAATGAGAGTTTGCATGAAATTAGTAATGATAATGGAGTTAGAGTAGTAAACTTTGCCGCATCAAAAATATCTTACTGTCAAAAGTACAATGTTCCCGCACCGTAACATCCATAAATTTACTTGGACATCTCCTGATGGGAAGATACACAATCAAATAGACCATATTTTATAGATAGGAGACGGTAATCAAGTATACTTGATGTCCGATCATTCAGGGCAGCAGATTGTGATACTGACCACTACCTGGTGGTGGCAAAGGTTAGGGAAATACTGGCAGAGAGCAACCAAACAACACACAGAGTTCATATGGAGAGGTTCAATCTCAAGAAATGAAATGAGGTAGAGGGTAAAGAACAGTATCGTGTGAAAATCTCAAATAGGTTTGCGGCTTTGGAAAACTTGGACACTGAGGTGGATGTTAATAAAACTTGAGAAACTATTAGAGAGAATATAAAAATGTCTGCCAAAGAGAGTCTAGGTAATTATGAACCGAAGAAGCATAAGCCATGGTTCGATGAAGGATGCTCAAAATTATAAGATCAAAGAAAGCAGGCCAAATTGCAATGGTTACAGGATCCAAGCGAGTTAAATGGGGATAATCTGAACAATATAAGACGTGAAACCAGCAGGCATTTCAGGAACAAAAAGAGGGAATATCTGAAAGACAAAATTGATGAGCTTGCAATGAACAGTAAGAACAAAAACATTAGAGACCTGTATAGAGGAATAAATGACTTTAAGAGAGGTTACCAGCCTAGCAGTAACTTAGTGTTGGATGAGAATGGTGATCTGCTTGCAGATTCCCACAACATTTTGAATAGGTGGAGGAACTACTTCTCTCAGTTATTGAATGTACATAGGGTCAGTGCTGTTAGGCAGACAGAAATCCATACAGCTGAGCCGTTAGTACCTGATCCTAGCCCTTTTGAGGTTGAAAGTGCTATTGCAAAATTGAAACGGTATAAATCGCCAGGTAGTGATCAAATTCCGGCAGAACTTATTCAAGCAGGAGGCGAAATATTACGTTCTAAGATCCACAATCTAATTACTTCTATTTGGCATAAGGAAAAATTGCCTGATCAGTGGAAGGAGTCTATTATTGTACCAGTTCACAAGAAGGGTGATAAAACTGACTGTAGTAATTATCGGGGGATATCACTGCTATCAACTTCATATAAAATTTTGTCCAATATTCTTCTTTCAAGGTTAAGTCCATATATAGATGAAATTATTCGGGATCATCAGTTTGGGTTTCGACGTAACAGATCAACTACAGATCAGATTTTTGCATTCGTCAGATATTTGACAAAAAATTGGAGTACGATGAGACAGTACATCAGCCATTCATAGACTTCAAGAAAGACTATTATACGGTTAGGAGGAAAGTATTGTACAATATTCTGATAGAGTTTGGGATTCACATGAAATTAGGTTGATTAAATGTGTTTAAACGAAATTTACAGTAAAGTTCGTGTAAGTAAACATTTGTCAGATAAATTTCCTATCCAGAATAGTCTAAGGCAAGGAGATGCTTTATCGCCACTCCTTTTCAACTTTGCCTTAGAATTTGCCATTAGGAAGGTCCAGGGAAACCAAATGGGACTGAAATTAAACGGGACACATCAGCTGTTGACTTATGCCGATGATGCGAATCTGCTGGGTGATAATGTAGATACCATAAAGAGAAACATACAAACTTTAATTGACGCAAGTAAAGAGGTTGGTCTAGAAGTAAACACAGAGAAAACTAAGTATATGTTGCTGTCTCGTCACCAAAATGCAGGGCAAAAGCATGACATATATAGAAGAAACAGATGTTTTGAAAACGTGGCACAGTTCAGATATTTTGGAACAACGATGACAGATCGAAACCTAATTCAGGAGCAATTAAGAGATGATTGAACTCGGGTAATGCTTGCTACGATTCAGTCCAGAACTTTTGTCTTCTCGTCTGTTGTCCAAAAACACAAAAATTAGAATATACAAAACTATAATTTTTCCTGTGGTTCTGTATGGGTGTGAAACTGGTATCTGACATTAAGGGAGGAACATAGACTGAGGGTGTTTGAGAACAGGGTGTTGAGGAGAATATTTGGACCGAAGAGAGATGAAGTGACATGATGTTGGAGAAAACTATATAATGAGGAGCTTCATAACTTGTACTTTTCTCCAAGTATAATTAGAATGATCAAGTCAAGGAGGATGAGGTGGGCAGTCATGTAGCACGAATGGGGGAGACAAGGAATGCGTATAGGATATTGGTTGGAAAGCCAAAAGGCAGAAGACCACAGGGAAGACCAACGTGTACGTGGGTAAACAATATTATAATGGATCTTAGAGAGAAAGGATGGGATGGTATGGATT
This sequence comes from Cryptotermes secundus, assembly GCF_002891405.2. Taxonomy (NCBI): domain Eukaryota; kingdom Metazoa; phylum Arthropoda; class Insecta; order Blattodea; family Kalotermitidae; genus Cryptotermes; species Cryptotermes secundus. The sequence continues at coordinate 148,318 of NW_019721760.1, forward strand.
GGGTTGATCTGGCTCAGGATAGGGACCAGTGGATAGCTCTTGTGAACACGGTGATGAACCTTCGGGTTCAATAAAATGCTGGGAAATTCTTGAGTAGCTGCATAATTGGCGGCTCCTCCACAAGGGCTCAATTCCATGAGTAAGTAAGTAAGTTTGATATATTGAAACATGCGAATGGTAATTGTAGTTTGTTCAGCTTGATAACATCTGACCAACAGGACGATGGACAATGTCCGGAAACATAATATTCGTAAAATTGTTTCTCCACCAATGCACAGCAACTTATATTACGCCCTGTTCTGTTGCCCAATTTTCTCGTTTACTTGTTAAATACTTGTTGTCTATGTATTTTCTATATTCTTTACATACTACGCTTTTGTGGAAAAGCCACTTATTCTTAATAATATTTTTCCTACAGTATTGCCAGGCCGTCATATTTGTGTATCAATTATAGCGCGTAATATGGGCCAGGAGATCCAAGAAGAATTCAAGCTTACACCGTATGTAGGTTTATTTTCATATGTATTGTTCTATTAGTAATTTTGTTCTAGTTTAGTTTTGTGAATAATTTAATAATTATCTATTTATTAAGTTTGTCACATATATAAGGTAAAGCTATGCCTGTAAAGCTGTGGAGGCCCGTAGGTTTGTGAGATGTCGAGGGTCCCACATTTTCTAGACAATCTGCTCACAGATGGCGGTGAAGTTGTCAGCCCTACGTGCCTGCCGCCCTTTACCTCCAAGAAGATTCCTGGTACTCATTTCTGTTAGAGGCTGAGTCGACCCCGGGGCCATAGTGCTGCCGGAAGAATTGGGCAAATTGAAAAATTCAATGACTTCATAGGGAATCGACCCCGCTAACTTCCGGCTTGTAGCACAGTGCCTCAACCAACTATGCTTCCGCGTTCCTCAAGTCTGTCATATATGACGTCAAAAATTCTCATCGTCCCAATGTTTGTAATCACACTCATAGCTCCAACTATTCATTAGTTATCGTCATCAAGTCGGAAGAGAGAGGAAATATTCGCACTACCGCTATGTTTTTATCTTGCATTCTACAAAAGTAGCACCTTTATAACGTTTCACGTGTTCCCCGATCCATGCCCAAGAAGACGCCTGAAGTTAAGTGGCGCTAGTGGTGCCCCCCCTCCGCAAGTTTGTGCATTCACTCTTATTATCGATTTCAGCAAATTAAAGAGTACTGAGTTTGGGTGACCACTAATTGCATAAACTTCATACCAGTTTTCTTGAAAATCGATCTTCCGGCTTAAAATTTTATAAAGGGGAAGCATACACAGACAGCTTGGTGAGATCATAAGCCTTTTTCTCCCCTTATTGGAGGAAATAGTTAAAATTCTATAAGCCGTAGCCAAAAACACGTAGAACAGTGAAGAGCGGAGGAACATAGATATTTAAGTGCATGTAGGTTTGTAAGAATGCTTAATTTTCTGTGTCGTGGCATACTGATTCTAACTTCAGTGTGTGGTGGGATGTACTAGACCAAGTAATAGTGGGACGAGGTATTCTACATCACTATTCTCGTTTCTACAAAGCAGAAGAAAGGAGTGGAACTCAGCTTCCTAGTAGAAACACATCTTTCAGGATAAGCATTGGAATGCAAGCGTTGCTCACTAATCCACCTTTATAGAAGGATTAGGTTGGAATTAAATTTTAATCTATGTCACGCAGAACTGGGAGTTCGTATTGTCATGGGTAAAACCTACAGTAAGGACATCTCACTGGATGGAACAAGGGTCTAATTACCATTATGCGATTCCGTTAGAAAAATGTTCCAGCGGTAGTGAGAAATTATTCTAATTTGTTAATTTTTTAGGTCATTTAATGACATGTTTATAACAAGAGTTAATATAACATTGTATAATGAAATAAGACCGCCTCTGTGGTCTAGTGGTCAGAGTTTCTGGCTACAGATCCAGAAGTTCCGGGTTCGATTGCAGGCGCTATCAGATTTTCTGATAATTAGTGGGTCTGGATCGGGGTCCTCTCAGCCTCGTGAGGATAATTGAGGAGTATTTCAAGGAAATAGCGGCTCCAGTCTAGAAAACTGAGATTAACGGCCGTGGTGATTCATTGCGCTGACCACGCGACACCCTCTGTCCGCCAAAGTTGGCACTAACTTCGCCGACAAGCGGCAGTTGCTCGGTCGGTATAGTTCGCTTGCGGACTAAAGCCACGGATTTTTCCTTGTATAATTAAGTGACGAGAACATCACGAAATGTAAGTAGACACATATTTTGGAGGAGGGGTTCCTGATTAATTCCAGTGTTGCTTACTCTCCTGGTATTCCTTTGACGATTTTGAGGAAAACCACGAATATGATCTACTTCCACTGAAATCTTACTTTGAGACATAGGTCTGATTTCTAATGTTTTTTTAAGAAAAATATATTGTTGAAATAATCTTCAAGGGGTAAGCTCTTCACAATAATTCACGGATTTTAAATTCACTGCCAAACCCAACGTTTTGCCTAATCTAAAATATGTAATTTTTTCAGTACAATGGTCAGACACATTGGTCAGAAAGCTTTCTGCTGCGCTTCCTCTGCAATCTCTTAGATTCCATCTGGCCATATATCTTCTTTGTTCCCATTATCATGTTTGTATATTCTTTTCTGAACATTTCTTTCTTCCTGCCAGACCAAAACGTCTTTGTGACATCTTAGTTGTTTTAGAAACAAAATTTATGTTCAAGTAATATTACACAGCGTCCTTATGGCATTAAATATTGCCACGTGTAGGGGTGACTATCGACTTGGTTTTGGTTTGGTGAATGTTTTTATTGACCACTTACAGCGAGTAATTACAAATAATTTCCAAACTTTAGAAATCATGACACGCCAAGCTTTCTCTAGCCTGCAATGTCTTCACTAGACTTTTCCTGGTAACAGCTTCTAACAGTGGATATTTTTCAGCTTCAAGCGCTCAGACTCCTGTACAGAACTGACTTGGTCCCCCAAATTGTCTTCAAGATAACTCCTCCCCACAGACAACATAGAAACACCCCGTTTCCAGCAGTACCTTTATTGTTGCGCGTCGATTCGTTGCTGAGGGAACGTGTTTACCGAGCCGTTTGCCTAGAAACGGGTCTGGTATATTTGCCTATCTCAGAATCACCGCATATTAACGGCTGCACACGCTTCATTATTTTTTTTTTGGTTGAGATCCCCATTTATTTGCAATCTGTATAAATACATTTGGCAAATTGTTGTGAATTGAGTAAAATGACGTGTGGAGGGGAGCTCATTAGTACCCCTCCGTATATGAATAGGTTAGGGCCTGGTGGGAGGAGGGGAGGAACTTAAGCTAAACTTAAAACTAAACTACTAACTAAGATTATATTTTGAATCTGGTGATCAGATCGATTGACTGGTGTCGTTTGAGGCGCCTTAGGTCTGGTGGTTGAAGTAGTTGAGCTGCAAGTTCGTTGGGGTGTGTTTGTAGTCGAGCTCTATATTGGGAGCTCCGTTGACTGATCTCTTCCTTGATTGTGTTGATTTGAAGATCACGCCTGATGATCGTATTTGGGACGTACCATGGCGCGTTGGTTATTAGGCGCAGTACTTTCGATTGAAAGCGTTCCAGTATTTCTATGTTGGAATTGGATGCTGTCCCCCAGAGTTGTAATCCGTAGGTCCAGATGGGCTTGAGGATGACCTTGTATACCAGAAGTTTGTTGTGTATTGAGAGACTGGACTTTCGGCCTATAAGCCAGTACATTTTGGAAAGTGTGAGACCAAGTTGTTTTCTTTTGGTAAAGATATGCTTGTGCCAAGTGAGGCGTCTGTCCAGATGTAGACCGAGGTACTTGACATCATCTGATTGTGGGAGATCCTCATTGTTGATATTGACCTTGGGACAAGTTTGACTTCGGGTGGTGAATGTGACGTGTGTTGACTTCATGCTGTTGACTTTTAGGCGCCATTTGGTTAGCCACTCATGGATTGCTTGTAGGTTGTTTTGCAGTTTTTGTGAGGCTACAGTTGGATTGGGGTCTGACGCTAGGATCGCAGTGTCATCTGCGAAGGTGGCGGTGATGGAATCATGGGATGTAGGTAGGTCGGCGGCGAAAAGGAGGTAGAGCAGTGGGCCAAGAACACTCCCTTGGGGCACTCCTGCATTGATGGGGTGGAGATTAGCATAAGATTCTTCTATTTTGACTTGGAAGAATCTGTTGTGTAGATAGGATTTGAGGATGAGATAGTAGTTGAGTGGAAGGGACTGTCGGAGCTTATAAAGAAGTCCTGGGTGCCATACTTTATCAAAGGCTTGCGAGATGTCGAGAAAAGCCGCAGAGCAGTATTCCTTGGCTTCCAGTGCTTCGTTGATTTTGTGAACTAATCGGTGTGTTTGGTGAATCGTGGAGTGCCGTTGGCGGAATCCAAACTGGTGGTTAGGTAGCAAGCTGTTTGTTTCGACTATTGGAAGGAGGCGACTTAGGAGAAGTTTCTCATAGACTTTGGATAGGATGGGTAATAGGCTAATTGGTCGATAGGAGGTGAGTTCGTTAGGGGGTTTCACCGGTTTTCGCTTCATTATATTGACGCCCTTCAGTGCATCGGTCTAAATATACGTGACCCTTCAGGGCGTAATTTTTACTGTTAAGTACTGCCTGATGTTACATTAAAATTTTCTGAATGTCTCCAATAGACCGTTTTTACGTGTTTTGTATAATTCTCCGAATAAACAGCGATTGTTTCCCTAAACAACACTAACCCATCAGTCTTTATAATGGCGACACACTGTGTTTCCTGTGGGATAGAAATATTTTAGAAAAATGCTTGCTTCAAACGGTCAAATTAATAATTTTGTATTTAGCGTAGTTGGCTTGTTATACATGAAAGCGACTAAGAGCGCTCTTCCCCAAAATAAAGCCTTTTGGTTACTTACACGGCCGTGTGAGCAACGGGGAAATTGTGTATGTGAAAACGATAAATGAGAAGAGGAAGAAAAAGAAGAAAATTTGGAGAGGGAGACAGAGATAGGAGACGAGGAGGAAAAGAAGAAAGTGAATGTAAAATTGTCCCTGCGTTTAATAAAACGCCACGCCATAAAGGCATATTGGGGGGGGGGCGGATATATTGCTCCACGCATTCTTAATCTCAGGACTTGACTCAGATGAGCGGTCAACTTCACGCCTCGACCGCTTTACCTTCCGGCAAAGAGCTTCCGGTATCCATAGGACAGAACGATCAGTGGGCCGCAGAGCCGTTCTTAGCAGCATGGAGTAAAGAAGCATCTCTGGTCCATGCTGGTAGTCGAACCCCAATTCTTCTGTGGTGCATCCTGCAATTAATGTCTATACCGACTGAAGAAGATGTTAGTTCTTACTTACCATTTAACCTGCTGATCGTGAAGAAGAGGTTTCCAGAACCATCTTAATATAATCCTGGAATCCGAGCATGCGCAGTAGCGACAAGGGCTCTAAGTAAAAACAATTTTTACAGGAACCGTACCATAAGCTGTCAGTATTACGCCCACAGGTAATCGATTGCAGGATACATGATGATATGGTGCAGAGGGAACGTCAAGAATCTAAAAATATAGAAGGTTCCCCGATCGATCCCCGGGCATAAGCCAGCTAGCTGTTTGCTTCACCTCAACACCAGGAGCGCTGGCAGCACATTATTTCTCTCGCTCTTTCGATTGGGCTACCTGACGTCGCGTCTTGCAATGGAGGGGAAATTGCTGCACGTGATACAAAGACGCTAGGGGTGAATGAGCACCAACAACAGTTACCTTGGGACGCGAGCTTCAAGATTTGTAATTCTGTATATAGCCTATCTTTAATTATTGCACATAACTGACATTTTTGCGATGTCGGTTTAGTGAATACGCAACGAGCTGAGTATTGGAGGAATAATGGTTCGATTTCCGTCAGTGGTAAGATATTTCTTTCCTCTCTACAGCGTCCAGACCGGCTCTGGAACATACTCAGTCTCACATTAGGTCTCCTTTATCGGTGGTAAAGCGGGCGGAGCGCGAACCTAGCGATTCACCTCCATGTAGTGTTGAGGTTAAGACTGCGTGAAGCTATACCTACATTCCACCATACGTCCTAATGTGCTATTGCGGATAGAGGGTGTAGTGTGGTCAGCGCAACGAATTCCCACGGTCGTTAATTCGGTTTTCTAGACCAGAGCCGCTGTTTTCCTTGAAATAGCTCCTCAGTTATCATCAAGAGGCTGAGTGGACCCCGTTTCAGATCCACTACTTCTCAGAAAAAAACTGGTAGCGCCGGGAATCGAACCCGGACCTCTGGATCTGTAGGCAGGAACTCTGACAACTAGACCACAGAGACGATCTCCTGTAGATATTAAAGCTGATTTAATTTCGTTATTAGAATAGACTACTTCACAGTCCTGGTAGTTTAGCCCCGCAAAAAGGGGCCACAGCACATTTCGATAAACTTTCCCTGTGTTGACGAGGAACCAGCCTGGAATATTACCCAGATCGTTGAGTTTATAGCCAGTCACTTCTCTTATTGTGGTATCCATCCTTACTACAGGAACTCGTGATACTAGCTTTAAACTAACCTCTTTCCATGGAGAACAATATTACATGTGCATATACATAAGAATCACTGAATATATATGTTGAGGCCATGGAATACAGCAATAAAATATTACAAAGAACAGAACTGAATTGTGCTGTATTACTTCCTATTAACTGTCTTACATGCAAACTTATTTTAAAATCCTAAGTAGACGTGAATGATCAAGTCAAGGAGGATGTGTTGACAGGGCATGTAGCACGAATGGGGGAGACGATGAATGCGTATAGGATATTGGTGGGAAAGCCAGAAGGAAAGAGACCACTGGGAAGGTCAAAGCGTAGGTGGGTGGACAATATTAAAATGTATCTTAGAGAGATAGGATGGGATTGTATTGATTGGGTTGATCTGGCTCAGGATAGGGACAGGTGGAGGGCTCTTGTGAACACGGTAATGAACTTTCGGGTTCCATAAAGTGCTGGGAAGTTCTTGAGTAGCTGCAGAATTGGCAGCTCCTCCAGAAGGGCTCAGCTCCATGAGTAAGTAAGTAAGTAAGTAAGATTCGATGTGAATTGTGAGATTTTAATTCAAGTTGCATGTGAGTTTCTTAATAAGAAGCGATAAGTCATGCAACAGGATGCTGCAGTACAGCAGTCTCCTTTATGCCTGTTTGTGATATGCACATCGAGAGCTATAGGTTGCGAAGGCTGCGCACGAGACCTGGCAACTTGCTTACAACTCTTGTGCAGAAGTTTATATTTCATATTCCGAGAACTGTTTTCGTGGCCGGCATTTCTCTCTTTGATTCACTCAGACCTTTGTGAAATTCTGTACCAGTCAGATGGTTCACTTGACTAAGAGGGGTTGAGGAGGTGAAGAGAATGGCATGAAAGGAAAAACATGAAGAGCATGCACAATTTTATTTGTAAACCTCTTTGCAAAGAGGCAGCCCTGGAGAGTGATACGTGCCAGTAGAGCGAGGCTGATTTCAGAACGAGTACAAGAGCTGTATTTTGTGAGATCGTGAAACAGACTTAACCATCTACTGCTGACTGTAATTTCAAAATTAGAGCATTTTTGTTATATGTACTAACGCTAGGTTGGAGAAAACTGCATAATGAGGCGCTTCATAAATTGTACTCTTCGCCAAGCATAATTGTAATGATCAAGCCAAGGAGGATGAGGTGGGAAGGGCATGTAGTACTAATGGGGGGAGAGGAATGCATAGAGGATATCGGTGGCAAAGCCAGAAGGAAAGAGACCACTGGGAAGACTAAGTCGTAAGTGGGTGGACAATATTAAAATGGATCTTAGAGAGATGGGGTGGTATGGATTGGATTGATCTGGCTCAGGATATGGACCAGTGGAGTGCTCTTGTGAACACGGTAATTAACCTTCGAGTTTCATAAAATGCTGGGAAATTCTTGTGTAGCTGCAGAATTGGCGGCTCCTCCAGAAGGGCTCAGCTCCGTGAGTGAGTGATGTACTAACGGCTAGCACAATACCTTGTACCATGGATTTATTTTCTTTTGCTGCTTCTGTCCTTACAGGCTCCCCTGTTTTGCGTACGGTTCCCTTAATCAGCCAGACCGTATAGCGTCGAATGTTAGTGTGATTACAAAATAATGATTTTGAAAGCATGCTGAAGGAAGCGGAGGTTGCTTAGTTAAGACGATATCTCGGTATTTACCTGGAGATGCAGAGGAAGTGCACGAAATTTTAAATTTAGGCAACCTCCTTCTAAGCCAGTGTTTGAAGCCGGGTCTCTTGGATAAGAAGCAGAAATGTCATCCACTATACCGTGACTTTGTTTGGCTCCTTTGTTCAAAGGAATATAGATGCAATGCTAATATAAAAACGCTATAACGGGAAGCATACATTGCATTAAACACGTGTACTTATCAATACTTGGCCTAAATCAGTTGTATTTTGAAGGCAAGAAAGATCGTATCTGCTCACAAAATATTTGTATCATTGGTTCCTTTACTTCGATTGATTGTTCATACACAATTTATGAGGTCCGTCCTTCCCTCTCCAGCCTTCATCTCTCTAAACAGCAAAATGTTAATCATTCTGCATAACTTTGTGGTACAACAGTTCACCGATGAAGCGCTGCAGGCGCTGGTTTCTGGTAGGGGTTCTTCAGGTTGCTGAATTTGTGAGCAATAAGCTGTCTGTTGTCAACTATAATTTTCATGAAAAGTTTGATTTGTTTCATTCTGGTCCGTCACACTAACAAATTACAAAGACAAAACAACTCCGTCTAGTGTGACTATTGAAGTTTTTACTACTCGAAAACTTAACACCCTTACATGTTTCGGTCCCTATAGACCATCATCAGAGGGACATGAATACATTTTGGAAACTACTATCACAGTGGGTGTTTTGAGTGTTAAAATACATACATACATATATATATACAATGTTTTTAATGCGCACTATATATAAAAAATCCAACTTTTCCACACTCAAAACACCCATTGTGATAGTAGTTTCCAAAATGTATTCATGTCCCTCTGATGATGGTCTATAGGGACCGAAACATGTAAGGGTGTTAAGTTTTCAAGTAGTAAAAAGTTCAATAGTCACACTGGACGGAGTTGTTTTGTCTTTGTAGTTCATGAAAACTGTTTAAGAGGTTTCTTGAGAGAAGTTTTGCTTTTTATTGCTGGATATTGTGACTGGTTTGTGAGTATTTAAAGCTGAGCTTGGGGTATAGTAAGAATAGAAAGTTCTAATAGAGAACAATACCAAATTTTGCTACAGTAAGCTGCTAGATGTACTCTTCCTTCTGCTAGTCTGTTACATAGTGTAAGCGTATTACTTAATACTCCTTACAGTATTACAGAATAATTGATATATACAATTACAGAGTAGGTTAAGTATTATGGAAACAGAACGTTAACAAACTAGGTCTTAAGTGTCACACAAATATTGGATTATTCTCAGCTCGGAAAATTTGACTGTAGAAGTACTCTTAATGACCTGGAACTTCCATTCGAGATAGAATCGATATTTTACGGAAACAATACGGTTCTATGACTGAAAGAAATTGCACATCTACAAAAAATGAAGATGCATGTCTATCACAAAAGAACATCTATCAACCCTCTGACAGCAAAAAAGTATGTTATAGTATAGTGTTCTTTTGTCTGTCAGACACTGTTTTCTCTTACTTGTATTGCTGTATATTCCCAGATGTTTAGTAATCTGTTTGGTTTAGACAAATTATCCGGAATAATGCCTATCACAGTGGCCCCGCAGTCTAAGGCATGAACTGTCTTCGCCCGCTCAAACATTTGGGTCGTGGATTCGAATCCCAATCGTGGCATGAATATCTGTGTGTAGACAGCGGCCTTGAGACTAGCTGATCCCCCATAAAAGGAGTCCTACCGTCTGTGTAAAGGGTCAACAATCTGAAAAAGCTGTCAAGGCCCAACAAAGGTCTGTAGAGCCATAGATAGAATAAAAGAATCCTGAATAATTCCAGTGAATTTGAAAGCAGCAAAGAGACTCAAACGGGACCCAGCGGCCTAAATCTCGACCATGCAGAAGCATAAGAAGATCTTAAAGTTTTACGAGATAACGAATAAGATTTATTTTTCATGGTAAACTTCACGTTTTTCCGTCTGTGTATACATTTTTTTTGTTAAATATGTAAATCATTTTTGACCAGTTTATTGATATCTGATATACCGTATTTACGCATGTATAGGCCCTGTGCGTGTATAGGCCGCAGCAAAATTTTCAGACAGAAATTATAGAAAAATAATTTTCTTGGAATATTATTTCAGGGGTAGAAATTATTCCGAAATTTGGTAACGTTAATTTTTTTTAAATGAAGTGTGATTTCGAATATTTCGAATATAAGCCGCACCCCAGTTTTCCTCTTGAATTTTTGGCAAAAAATGTGCGGCCTATACATGCGTAAATACGGTATTAGTAATTTATTCCGGTCGGGGGAGGGAATAAATTCACGTAGAATTTACAAAACAGGAGAAGTTCTGAAATCTATTTTTGGAGATTGATCAGAATATCCTTAATACAGGGCTACTATAAATGATTCATTCGTTTTAGAACGCTGTATTTTACAAAGCATTACACGTACAAATATGATTGATATATAAAAAGAATCGTAAACTCACTAAACTTTCTTCACACTCTACAAATGTTCTATGTGTACCCCTTGGGTCGCACGACACACGTCCAGGCGGTAGTCGAGCTCGTTCCACACATTTTGTAGCATCATCCTGTTAATGGTCTCTCAGCTTTACTAGTGTTCTTGGCAGTGGGGGTACCTAAACACGAGTCTTAATGTACCCCCAAAGGAAGAAGTCACAAGGCGTTAGGTCAGGTGATCTGCGGGGCCAAGTGAAGAGAGCTACGTCATCCTCGCCAACACGCCCAATCCAGCGATGCCGAAGTTCATTGTTTGGGTAGCGACGAACATTGATTTTCCAATGAAGGGGTACTCATTTCTGTTAGAGGCTGAGTAAACCCCTAGGCCTAGTGCGGCTGGAAGGATTAGGTGAACTAGTCTTGTTGGAAGACACAATCCCCGGAATCAACAGTCGTCGCCGCAAAATCTTTCATACACTTTGCTGCCGTAGTCCAAGTTCGCGGCTTGCTCGGACCGTTGATTTTTGTGGACTACGCACAGAACTTTCCCTCACTCTCTCCACTGTTTCATCTGGCACATTTGGTCGACCGGTGATTTTCCGTTTACAGAGACAACCAGTGTCCTTAAATTGCCGATACCACCGCAAAATGCTTTGTTTACATGGCGGTTCTTTTCCGTACTCTCTTTTGAATGCGCATTGCACTGCTCTAACAGACGAACATCTCGCATATTCCAACAAACAGAAACTCTTTTTATGCTTTGTCGCCATTTTGTAAAGGCACTGAAGTCATGCTGCCAACTGGTGCAAACAGTACAAACTTAATGACTTTACGGTTCTTTTTATATATCAATCATATTTGTAAGTGTAATACTTTGGAAAATATAGCGTTTTAAAAACTAAAAAATCATTTATAGTAGCCCTGTATATGGGGGAGACGCGGTGAGAGGATTTCAGCTGGATGGAACTTGGCAATAGTGAGTGGTGTTGAATCTTCAAGTTCCACTAGATTCCTTAGTATTCTGTAGGGATGTAATTACAACGAGGAAAGAACGTAAATTACAAATATCTGGAAACAAAATACAATTGTTTGTACCTCAGAATGTCGAAGTGAATTTGGAGGTTATAGTACAATGTATAGGACGGGGTCTGCGGGAACGACTTAATTTTGTCCGTATCTGTCCAGTACAGCTCCTAATTTCTTGAAACTCAAACTGAACATTATACATTTTCTCAAAGACATTCATCATGACTTACTTACATATTATGAAATGAACAACCGATCTGTAACTCATATCGATGTAGTGCAAGTTTAAGAACATAAAGGGTCTGATGAAGATGGCTCACCGTTAATGCTTCTCACTTATTTGGGGCTCACCAATAATGCTTGTCACATATGTGTATTCGTCTCTGCTTGCTACCTCCTTTCACGCTGGTTTCTTGCTTGGCTTTTACTTCATCCCTGAATATGAAGGCAATATGTTCCTCCGAAGCCGGTCACGAGGTATGTACTGTCTTCACTCGCTCGGAAACCGGGATCGTGGGTTAGAATCCCACAAAAGACATTGATGTTTGGTGTGTGTGTATGCGTTTATTTGGTGTCTGTTTTTTCCTATGTTTAGGTAGGGGCCTTGCGACGGGCTGACCCCCATCCAAGGAGTCCAAGAGGAAGGAAAAAATGTTCCTCCGAAACGTCGGTTAACTTTCAACGGACTACTCGACGTTATATCCCACTAGGTAGAACTCTTTATATTCGAGAGTCTCATGGTTCGAATCTCCTTTGGAACACCGACTATGTTGAATGACATTTTGTGGTTTTTCTCAGTCTCTCCCTGTAAATACCGGGATATTACGTCAAATTATGCACCAGTCGCTTCGTTTCACACCCTTTCCAACCCATTATTCATTACCATCCTGCATTCGAAGCTATTTAGTCCCAGTAACTGGCAGTGTCATTAGTAGAACCACAAATAAACAAGCAAATGAATGGACGTAAAGGGAAAATAATGTACATCTGTGTGCTCTATAGCAGTTGATTACGTATGTCAACAGCAGAATTTATGTTTGGGCGAAGTGTGTTATCTGTAATGTTGAATAACTTTGAATAAGTTAGTTTATGTCTGCAATAAAAGGTCATCAAGGCCAATGAGACGCATGCAAAATAGCCATGAAATCATTTGGAAAATATATGTAGACTGTTTAGGATCTGAGGTTCTAAAAGCAGTGGTTATAAAGATTTCTATTTTCTCGGTAATATCGCCGTGTAATCCGTTGAAATGCAACCGATGTTTCGGAGGAACATGCCACCTCCGTTCTCAGGGTCGAAGAATAGGCAACAGAGCACTGCTGCCACCTTCTTTCACCATAATTTCTTGCTTGGCTTATTGTTTGACTCTGAAGGCGGATGCTACATGATCCTACGAAACGTCGGCTCCGCCGCCACCTGCTTTCGCGCTGATTTCTTGCTTGGCTTATTATTTGGCTCTGAAGACGGAGGCCATGTGTTCCTCCGAAACGTCAGTTTGACATTCAACGGACTACACGGCTTTAAACCCCGGAAGACAGAAAATTTGTTATTTAAGTATATTAAATAAAATTATTCTCACTGATAACGTCTTCGGAAGTTTCCTCATCAGTGTTATACACTCTCGCATCGCTGATCTCTGTGAAGTGTCTTCTGCTCTGCTCGGAGCTCAACTGTCGAAGCTAAACTGACTGGTCTCTCGTCGAATACGACCTGTTATATCCTGCACTGGTTGACTAAGGAACACTTTGTCGAAGGGTTTCTTTTCGCCCGCTGCTATGCAACGAATCTCTTGTTTCCCCGGGAATATATGATTACTGTCTCAAGTAATTCGTTACAAATAACGGTGGAAATCCCACTGTTAGACTTTCATCTTCTGGACAACGATTTCCTAGGCATTGCTGCCTAGGAATTGCTACCCGGTGACCAGTGATGGACGTATTATCGTCCGGCCTTCCTGCCGGCAAGTCACAGTATGTTTCTTCCATTTTCGTATCAAGTACAGAAATACGTAGCGTTGAAAGAGGCATGAGAATGAACATAAATAACTTTTGCAAAGAAGAGGAATAGATATGAATTATATCCTTGTATATTTTAAGCTGCACTCATGAAATCAAGCATATAGAGTAGACATCGTCCGTCCATCTATACTCACTTCTTATCTTCGAAGATACCAGTTGCTATTGTGTCTGAATGTGAGGGGAGGGGGAGGAGAATGGAAGCGAAACTGTGATCCGGAAGTGACTGGAAAGCTTTCCGCTCCAGTCACTGTCCCCTTGGGAAATATCCTTTGGTGCGTGGTAGATAGCAGGCTTGGCGGTTTCCCTCCTCTCAGGAGATGAATGGTAAAACTTTTAGTATTTTTCGGCCCTGCCTATTCATGTAAGGGTCACTGGTTCATTATGTTTTTTCGACCACTGACTCGTCCAACTGCTATGCACTCGTCACTGTAGCCGAGAAGTTCCTATATAAATATAACACTTCATTTTATCGACGTCTCAACAAAGAGAAAACTTCTGCGTACATATGCAGTGTCCCAGGAGGAAAGATCAATATTGTGGGAGGTCACAGTATCGGTCATTATAAGCAAAAAATGTGAATATATATACACACACACACACACACGAGTATGTATCGTATTCCGAACGGTTTCCGAGATAGAGCTTGTTAACCGCATAATTCTAAATTATTATAAGAAAGACATATTACACTCTGTTTCTAATACTGTTATTTATTGTTCAAGCGACAAATTTGGTAAAATTTACATAGTATAATGTAACCGCTCACTTCCTTGGGCCCTTTACGTTGTGCGCCACGCTGTTGCCGTCCTCCTTGATCCTACGTTGTGCTCCACTTTTCAGTGTCCTCCCTCTTCTCGTAGATGTCGAGAAGTTAGATGGAAAGGGAGAATTGTTGTTGCTGGAGCTGTTACGCGAGAGCAGGTAAAGACGGGAGTAACTGGGTTCTGTTCAGTAATCAGTAGAGCTGAGTTCCTATCCCGGGTCTTATACGGGTCTGGCTCGGACAGGGCAGGAAGAACCTTTCTGCTTCAATCACACACACACCTCTTTAGACCGTTGCACTTAATGGTCATTTAATCCCTTCCAGCATACTAAATACAACTGAATTTATTAATACACTTTACGTGAACTTTACTTATACTACTTTACGGAAGGGCCGTAGTTGTAAATTTAGTGTCCGACTTTGCCGAAAGTTGTGTCAAGACTCCTGGAGGTGGAATCACCCTCTCTCTGAATCCTGAGGTACACGAACCCCAGACTCCAAGAGAAATCCACTCCTCCACTTCTGCCATTGGTTAAGTTTTCAAACTAGGAGGTTCCCTAAATTTTGAATTCCCAATCATATTGCTCTGCTATGTGATTCTGGCAGATGCTGACCTGACGCTAAGGTCGACAGCCCCTTGATGCATTACGGTCAGGGTGTGAGGCTCCGGCCGTCCCACTTCTAAGTTATCGCTGTCCCAAGCTGTCAGCTCTCATTTTCTCAAAGCCTTTCCGACTTTGCTGAAACTGCCAGAATTCTAGGAAATTACCAGATGTTACTTCCTGTCCACATAGCAAAACTTGAACTATGTCCCTTCCGCGTGTACGAGCTGGTTATCTGCCGGATCTCTTTGTTTGTAATCTTGTAATCTAACTTAATACAAATTTAATTTACACACAACAGTCCTCCAGTCAGAATGAACGGTTACAATAATATATTTTCAAAAATTCCGCCGTCAGCATCATTGCACTTTGCAACTCGTGTGAGGACATGGCGTGTTGTTCGTCTGTACAATTGTACGAGTACATTGAAATAGCTCTATCTCGGAAACGGTTTGGAATATGACACGTGTTCGTATACACATTTTTGCTTGGAATGGCCGATACTATGACCTCCCAGAATGTTGACCTTTCCTCCTGGGACATCCTTTATGAATCCTTTCAGGACATCTAATAATCTTCAGTATTTCTCGCTTTAAACAAAACAGCCGTGAAAACAATGCGACACACATAGAATTCTACACAAGGAAGAATGGTAGTGGAAACATTAAGTCCGTGTCATATTTATGTTAAAATAAGGTGTCAGATTCCTCAGTATAGGTCCAATCTTCTTTCTTCTTCTTCTGTCTTCTTCTTCTTCTTTTTCTCCTCCTCCTCCTATTCCTGCTGCTCCAACTTGGAACATAGGACATCCGTGAAATTCTCGTTTCATTTCAGTTTCTTAATTTTAGACGGTCGGTAGGATTCCTTGGGCGGGGGATGAGCCCGTCGCAGTGCCGCTATCTAACACACGTAGACTAAACGCAAACAGGCTTCCAAGCCTTAAGTGGGATTCGAAACCACGATCCCAATGTTTCAGCAAACGAAGACATTTCATGCCTCAGACCGCGCGGTCACTGTCGGCTCATTGCACCACAAAAATCCGAGCAAGTTAGCTGAGGCCCAACACTTATGACTTTTATGCAGGTGGTGTCCAGTTCGAAACTCGGCCGAGATAATGACTATCCTGATTGTTTTTTACGAATTTTTACAGCTCCTCTAGTAACTAACTGGTCTTCACCTATCCAAAACGTCTCTCCTATTTCTCTGATTCGTGTTATCTTCATCTAGTGGAACATACACAGCTACAGAGTGTGAAAAACTGCGGAACTTAAAGAGAAGAGAGTCTTTGGAAGACGTAGACTATGAGGATGATATTAGAATTGATCTTAAAGAAATCAGTGCAAGATGGTAACGATTTGACTAATTTTCACCAGATATAAATCATTGGCGAGCTTTTATGAACAAGGAAATGGGCATTTCTGTGTTTCAGACAAGGAGGAGAATTTCTTTACCGGCCGAGAGGCTCAGCCACCAAAGCAAAAATCTCCTTTCTAATAACAGTATCTTATAAAGAGTTCGGAGTATACAACGAGCTTGCCTATACGCATTCAGCGTTCTCCTTTGAGTTTCAACTTTTGTGTGGCTTTGTTCGTCCTTTGTTACTACAGTCGTGAAAAGAGGCTTTTAATTAGTGCATGCAGACATTAGAACTGATAATAGGAAGTGCTTCATCAAAGCGCTCTGATAATATCAATAGAGTTAAACAGTGTTTTACAAAGTAGTTCAGTGTTGAGCTGCGCAGACGATTTGACTTATTTTCCTCTGTGATGACTGAATAATTATGCAGAAATCCTACAATAGAGACCGAATTGAAATAGAATTGTTCTTTAGCCCAATCCGAGCTTCATGAACTGGTACAAAGGATTGAGAGTAAATCCACTCGGGACTAGAAGGAGATGGGGGGTCAGCTTTACCCTCAGGACTTTTTATCTCCAGAAAAGAGTCTCCGGTACCCATTGGACAAGTACCTGGAGGAGCACCAGAGCCGTTGTACACATGGCGTGGAAATCTCTTTCTTGGGTCTCCATTGCAAGCATATGAGGTTATGAACATTTGTAACATTCACATGTTATGTAATAACGAAATTACGGAATGGGAAACTGTGACATTTTTCTATTATAAAAAGCACAATAGATCACTGTAGGTCGCGATGCAAGGGCCGAGAAGGCCAACCCCTTACACAGTCATTCATTCATGCTATTATAAAACAATATTCCAGCATTAGCTCCCGTATGGAGGCTGGTTAAAATACCTCCACTGTAGCCCTGAGAGTCGTAGAAGGCCATGGAAAGGGGCCCCAGTGCCTGGGCGTATAACTGGGCCACCATGACACTTGGGAGCATAAATACAGAGACCTGGTCCTCCAGGTTTGGGGTTGATCGCAAGGCTGACGGTCTTGCTGTGTAAAAAAAATATTTTTACGAAATTCAGAGAAGTGAATATTCAATCAAATCTGGCAGAAACTTCTAAGGAAAACCATGGCTCAAAAATGGAAGCTTTGCCGATGATGATTCCAGCGCTAGTTTTGAGGGACTGAGCCTTGTAAAGCTCTCTGTTTCTAAACAGAATTCAAACGCATCCCCAAATTCAGCCGAAGCAGTGGCGGTTACGCATGTTACAACATTTTGGAACTAAATGTATGGAGAGGTCCTTTGAAGTTATTTGGTGTAAACCGTGGAATTGCGTTTCTGAATTGCACGGACTTCAGCGTATGTCCACTTCGTTCGGTATTTCCTTGTGACGATAGAAATGTCGAGATTAGATGATCGTGTGCGAGAGATTCAGTATCTCACTCTGCAGTTACAGGGCCCGACAACGTGAAGGAGAGAAATAAAGCGAAGAATTAAAAAAACGATAATGTAATGACAAAAAGAAAAGAATAAGAGAAGATCAGAGCAGGTTGTTTGGCAAGCAGACAGACTCTGGATTTATATTCGGCGTGTACGCTATTCGATTCTCTGCCCGAATTGCTGCTTTCCTAAGATTTCTTTTTTTACTTTCCTCGGCCTATCTGAACAACTTTCGGCATAGAATTTTCAATTAAACCAGCACCACTTTGTTCAGAAATCTTTACCACTCAGCAACATTCACGAACACTCCACGCGAAATACTAGCTATAGCCTTGAACAACGATGTTAAATAATTTGTAATTATGAAATATACGAATGTCGCGGTTTCGATTCTCGACGATGTCACTGGGGTTTTCAATTGACCTAATCCTTCCAGCCGCACTATGGCCTTGGGGTCAACTCGGCCTCTAGTAGAAATGAGCTCCAGGAATTTTCCTGGGGGGCAGCGGCCGACGCGTAAGGCTGACAACTTTGCTGCCATCTGTGAGCCGATTGTCTAGAGAAAATGTGGGAGCCTCGACGTCTCACAATCTTATGGGCCTTAACTGCCTGTTAAAGGGATAGGTTTAGCTTTTACCTTTAGGAGGAGATGGAATTCGAGAATAGAAATTAAGAAGTCAAGGAGGATTAATGTAAGAAAGAGAAGCTGGAGAATGAGACAACGAGAAATCAAGAGGAGACAGAGGAAGAAGAAGACGGAAAGAGAAATCGAGAGGAGAAAATGGAAGAAAAATTATGTCAAGAAAATTCGAGAGAAGGGAATTAGAAAGAGAGAAATGAAGAAGAAGAGGAAGAATGTAAGAAGTAGAAGGAGAAGAGAAATGAGTGGAGAAGAAGGAGAAGATGAAGAAAAGAGTAGTTGAGGAATTATAGGATGTGGAGGCAAATGAGGGAAATATGAATGAGGAGGTGTAGGGGAGAGAAAATGGTTAGAATTCCGAAACAAATGCATGAGAATAATAAAACGAAAATGTAAACAATTCCCCCCTAATAAAGCAACTGGATTGAATGGACGGTACGTACTGGCCTAGGTAAACGCTCATCAACTATTGACTTTCCTACGTCCTACCCCCCACTCCCAGCCCCAGTGGCTGTACTCCGGTGTCCCTTCTGTTAACATCCACTGTGTGATGATGGCCCGATACAGCGTTCTTCATTAATTCTGCCCTCCCTCCTTCCCTCCACACTCTCGCCTCTATGGATAAGTTTAGCTGAAGACGTAGTTGTCTGAGCTACTGCTGGCATTCCCCGCTCAATAACTGACTTAAAGATGGTTACCAGCCTGCAGGAAGGAATTGTTTCCTCCGCAGAAAACCAGTGGACATCAATTAACTGTTGTGAAGTCAGTCGGAGAGTTGATAATTTGTCTTACATTTCTTCTTATCCGGATTACTTTCTGTCTCATTGAAACTTAGGAAATTGTCGCGGTTAAATAATATATTCCAATAATTTTTTCTTCTAACGTAAATATAAATATTTTGGGTGTCTGAAAGTAGAAGATATCTGCCGAAATCTTATTTTGACCCGACACGGACAATGTCACAAGGGTCTTGCTGTATTGTTGCACATAGAAAAGATGGGCAGACCACACAGATAGAACTGATATGTGACAGAAAATGGTTTTATTTTTTTATTTTTGTCTCGTTTAACGACACTTTCAATACTTAGAATGAATAGCGTTGTTGCTATACGAATGATAATTTGGAAAGGACTGGGAAGGAAATGGTCGTGATTTGATCGAAACACTGTTTCAATATTTGCCTGGAGGGATGGAGGAAAATCAAGGAAAAAAGAACAGTGAATATATCCGATATCCCGACCGAGATTCGAACCGAGCACTTCCCGTATATGGGTCCGGAGCTTTATTGCCACGTCGACCCACTCTAATGGATTAATAATCCCACAAACTGAACATTAAGAGCGTGAGGGAGATGTAAGGAAGGAGGATTTGAGGCTTCTTCAAGGATTAAATCGCCCAATTCCTAAAGATAAGAAGAGGAGATTAACGTAAAATGGAACACTGAATATGGAAGTGATTTATGTTTGTGCTGAGGTCCTGTTAGTCCAGGAGAAGAATCGTCAGACAACATGCAACCTGTCACGTGATCAAACAAAGAAAGATACTCTATCTAGGATCATCAATATACGAGTCAGGGCATTTTACAACGGATACATCCCGAATTCGGACACGTGTGTGTGTGTGTGTGTATGTGTGTTGGGGGGGTAGGCCTGAACTGACGTTGTTTGATAGATGGACGCGGGACTAGCAAATCTCGTTGAATAGCTTTCTTCCACTAGATGTTCGGCCATTCATCAAACTCGAAAAGAAATTTATCTGAGTGAGGACAGAATGGGAAAAGATTGGGAACATTTTTATGTAGCGGGCAGCCTTCAGAAAGTATTACTTCAGGTATGATTGTTAGTCCCACTCTAAATGTCGCACTGCACAGCGTCAGTACTTACTTAATTAAATGTTGCTACAGAGAAGAGTAATTCGGATGAAAGTTGTAAATCTTAATTGGATCTCTGTTCATAAAGCATGCGGTTCTTTTGTGTGATGGATCATTTATAAGAAAATAAATTTCTGTTTAAGAATCCTCTATAACGAGCGGATATGAACCCAGTCTGAATCATCCAAACAATCTGTCTCTATTATTCTCCATTGTATACACGTCGAATCAATAACTCATAAAAACGGGAAGTTTTCCCTTCACTTAAGCATTATAACATGAAAGGGGTTAGAGGTAAACCTCGAAGAATTCTAGACCTCGATACCAAGTGGTCTGCTTCATGCTTGGTAACCAGACAAGTTAGTTTTTTTTTTTTTTAGTTTCGTGGGGTGGGGTGAGACTGAGTCCACGTCTGTCACTAACTGGCCTACTGTACCTACCCCGGATGATAGATGATGAGTGTGGAGCAGTCGGTGGAATGAGAATTGGCAGGGGAAATCGAAGTACTCGGAGAAAACTTGCTCCAATGCCACTTTGTTCACCACATATCCCACATGACCTGACCTGAGCTCGAACCCTGGCCGCCGCGGTGGGAAGTTGCCGGCAACTAACCCCCTGAGCTAATGGTACGGTCAGAGCGGATAAGGTACTCGGTTGCCTTGTGTCAAATTTAAAAATTTCTATGTTACAATCGGTTTGTATCGGTAGAAGTCGAACCACTTAATTCTGACCATACTTGTCGTGTAACGATGTGAGTGACATCAAATGTGACTTTTAGCCAAATTTCCTTATTTAAATAAACACAATTACCCGGTCACGGTAGCCGAGCGGTCTAAGGCATGCAATGTCTTCGCTTGCTCGGAAGCCGAGATCGTGGGTTCGAATCCCACTCAGGGCATGTATGTTTGTGTGCGTTTTTCTGTGTTTGTCTACAGGTAGAGGCCTGCGACGAG
>NW_019721760.1:169825-186608 GCF_002891405.2 Cryptotermes secundus
CGGTTAGTCGCTGGCTTCCATCCGCGGCGGTCCGGGTTCGATCCCAGGTCTAGTCAAGTGGGATCTGTGGTGGACAAAGTGACGCTGGGGCAGGTTTTCTCCGAGTATTTCGGTTTCCCCTACCAGTCTTCATTCTACCAATTGCCCCACAGTCACCCTCACCTATCAATAGGCCAGAAGTGGCCGCAGTACAAGGGACTTAGTCCCACCCCACTAGCAATAAAGAAAAAAGTTTGTACTTTCTCTATGCTGTCTGTGTGTCTCTGAATCCCCTCCATTGACTTTTGAGTGCTTGAACCAGTCTTTATGAAACTTGATATGTATATCATGGCACCTGAGCCAGTCTCCGCGGTTTACTTCCAAATCCCTCCCATCAGTCTGTCTCTTTATGTACTTCTCTCTCACCGTTGCTAGGCAAAAGCTCGACTAAATGTAATCCCCTCACATTTTCTAGGTAACAACTCGGTAAAGAGGAGCCTGCGACAACGAAGTACTATTTCTAGATATGTTTTCTATTGTGTCCGTGTCTTATCAAAGGAAAATGGACGATTAATTCTTTTCAGAACTTCTTGTTTCAAAATATTTAAACATTTTAGTTGAAGGGTATTAACTCGAACTTGGGATTTAGCTCTGCTTACTGCCTGTCTCACGCTGGTTTCTCCTTAGATCCTGAAGATGGAGGTGACATGTTCCTCCGAAACATCAATATATTTCCAACGCACTAAACGGCATTATATCCCAGAAGACGGAACTCTTCAACTTTCCCGTATTGATTGGTTTTTGTGTTGCGTATTCAGCAACTGGAAGTTTAAATCCGTACTCTATACGCTGTACTTACCACGGATGTGATATTCGAACGGAAAAAGAGGAACTCGTAGATGTGCACTGAAAATGGTTAGCCAGAAAGTCTGAGATTTAGCAGTCGCTTTTGTTTTTGTGCATGTGCAAATATTTTGTGTCAAATATAACGAAGTATATAGGCATGTTTTCCATTATTACGTCGCCCTAGGCCCTAAGAGCTGTATCTCCATTTTTCATTATTTTTCGTGTTATAATTGCATTTAGCTCCTTAGGGCATAATGGTTCTATATTCATGATTTAACCGAGTGAAACAACGATAGAAGTTTGAAAATGTCCACTTTGGTACATCTTTTGTGTTCAACTATTTGTTTCAAACATTGCATCCAAGTTTTCTGTATCCCACAAAATGTGAAGCTAGAGCCATTAATAACTAAGGCCACGATTTGAGCAGTATACGAGTATATGGATATATGCATACTTTCTAAAAGTACGTGAATTGTTTATACGAACTGTCCCCACATTTTTTTATTCTACTGTGTGAAGTGCAGTGCCATTTTCTGCGCAATTTAACGATGTATGTAAATATTGATAACTCTCACATGCCTCTTTGCATAAAGAGAAGTCCCTTAACTCAGTTCATATAAACATAATTGTATAAGGCACCAGACACATTACACTGTAAACAGGTAAAGCTGTCCCTATGCTTAACTAATTAAGCACTACTCCATGAAGACTTATGGGGAAGTGGAAGTATAGATCCACATTTTCTTGACCTCTTCACTAGTTGGAGGTGGGTGGTCAGCTTCACGCCCCGGCCTCTTAAACCCCGGGAAAGACGCTCCGTTACCCATTGTATAGGAATTTAGGTGGACCCCAGAGCTGGTGTGGACGATTGGAGAAATGAAAATTCTTGACGTTCCCGGGACTGGAACTCCGTCCCCTCAGTCGTCCAGCCCATAGCCAGTCGCTATACAGCCTACGCCATCCTGGCTCATTGTAGCGGTATTTATTAACCTAGGCTTATACTCAATATATTACACTACACCATATTGTCACTCTGCACTAAACAGTCCCCAATTTTACTCACCAATCTACAATGAAAACTTGAGCTTTGTAATAATTATTTTTACCAGTCCATAGTTGTATTCAAGACTCTCCGGGTTTGAATTTCGTCTCGAAGACCAGCTAGCCTGGATGACGTTTTCATGTTTTTCCTTGATCCCTCCACGTAAGTCTAGGGCTGCCAATCCATCAGCTAATCTACTCAATCGTAAACGAAAGGCGCGTGAGAGGCAGAAATTTCATTGACGCGTAAGTTAATTTTTGTGCGTTTTAAGATACATTATTTATTTAGGTAATCCATCATACATTGAAAATGGATACTGGAGATGAGTAACCACTTGCACCGAAGAAAGGAAACTGCTAAAAAGCTGATACTGTTGCTCTCATTCATCTCCACAATCCATTATGTGGCAAATTTCAGCTTGACGTCAGTTGTTTCCTTCCTGCGAAGGGCTGCCAGATTTTGTTAGAGGCTTATATTAAGGTCCCTGCGTCAATACTTGCATTCGCGTGTCTAGCTCCGTGTTGTGTCTCCACGAGATGACCCGTGCAACTCAGCTACATGCTCATAGCCTTTACATTGGAAGCTGATAACAAACATTTGTAGTTCCCTTTCCGTTTGATGTCTTAATTCGTAGTAATTGTCCAATTGCCGACCGCAAATAAAAAAACAATGTTGATATAAGGAATAAGCCTAATATCTTGTGATATTTAGCTATCCTCGAATTTCAGAGAAGTGTGTGAGATTGAGGTTTTCACAATCCTAACCGTAAAGATTATTAACTTCTTTTATTAGGGCCGAGCCATAGATCAAGCCGTTAGTCGCTGCCTTCCCACCGCGGTGGTCCGGGTTCCATCCCGGGTCTGGTCAAGTTGGATTTGTGGTGGACAAAATGGTGCTGTGGCAGGTTTTCTCCGAGTACTTCGGTTTCCCCTGCCAATCTTCATTCCACCACTTGCTGCACAATCACCCTCACCTATCATCTGGGCCTGGTACAATAGGCCAGAAGTGGCCGCAGTACAAGGGACTTAGTCCCACCCCATAGCAATAAAAACTTCTTTTATGCCCCGGCACGCAGCCTGTTGACATTTTAGTGGCTGCTCTGAGGAGGTTAGTGCACCCAGAGTTCGGAAAATTTTGTTCAAACTGATTGTTACAAATGTTATATCTGTATAATGCATTCAGGCGTTGCTGGCAGTTCAATAGTATTTAACTATTTTTAATTAAAGATCTCCCCTCGAGGCTGCCAATGAGGACACTTGAAGCAAAATACTCGCACCTGTTATACATTATTTGAATAAAAACATAGTAATGGCATAGACCGCCATCTGTCGGACCTTTTGTAAAACTCAGCATACTTGTATAATATTGCAGTTAACGGTCACAATCTTTCTTCTACCTTGACGTATTACGCTGTCTGGTTTGTTCCCATTCAGAACTAATTATGAAATTATGAATCTTACAGACAGTAACCGTGGTAACGTAGTCGGTATAGCGACTGGCTACGGGCTGGACGACTGAGGGGTCGGTGTTCGTGTCCCAGTAGGGTTAAGAATATTCTTTTCTCCACGTCATCCAGACTGACTCTGGAGTTTAACCAGCCTCCTGTCCAATGGGTACCGTGGGCTCTTTCCTCGGGAATAACGCGGCAGGGGCGTGAAGCTGACCACTTACCTCCGTCTACTGCCGAGGTCAAGAAAATATGCATCTATACATCCACTCCCTCATACTCCTTCATGGCATAGTGCTTTAT
This sequence comes from Cryptotermes secundus, assembly GCF_002891405.2. Classification (NCBI taxonomy): domain Eukaryota; kingdom Metazoa; phylum Arthropoda; class Insecta; order Blattodea; family Kalotermitidae; genus Cryptotermes; species Cryptotermes secundus. Next base: position 173,443 of record NW_019721760.1, read on the forward strand.
TCGTTGAACAAAGGGCAACTTTACCTTTACAGGCAGTCACTGTCACCCCTTTGGACGGGGGATCAGCCCGTCTCAAGGTAACTACCTGCACAGGACAACACAAATACAGAAGAAATACAGACTTACATGTCTCGAGACCACGAGCTAAAATATTTCATAACTTATACCGCGCGACCTCTGTGATCAGCTTCACAATAAAACTCTAACAGATTAACTGTTAATGCAATGAGAAGTTGGATTCAAATTAGCTTTGAATAGTTGGTCCATTCGTTGTATTTCCCACAGTTCAATTCTCTATTCTTCCTTCTGTATCTTTTCTGCACACAACTCACTTGCTGCTTTTTCATTTCAATGATCCTTCGTGCTTGCATCCCCTTCCTGTACTGCACATTTAAATCTAGATCTTACATTATCTGTATATTTCTTCATTTTCTCTTTTTTCCCTTTCTGCTTCTTGTTCCAGCACTTCCAGATGTAGATGACATCATAGTACCACAAAATGAAATACGGAGAGAACATAGCGTGAATCTAGAAACTAGTTAAATGGAAATTAAAAGTGGGAGGGAAGTCAGAGAGAACTGCGCTAGCAAAATCCAACGCAGGGATCCAGACCACAGAGGGCGTAGCTTTTTATAGGATCCTAATTCCGAGTTTCGGGAAGGGGCGAAGGTTTCTTATGTTCCCCAGCACCTGTAAGTAAATTTTTAGATGGAGAAAATATTAAAAGCATATTGCATATAAACATATTACATTTACTCGACTAGAGTGCACAATAAGAAGTTTGAGGAGGAACTAATCGCTTACGTTCCTTTGATACGACTCGGACCACATAGAAAATGCCACCTCCAACAATGCTTAGTTGCAGCGGGAACGTCTTTACCGTGTTGTCGCCTAGCAACGTTGGGTGGCGGGGGGTACAAAGACCCACATATCTCCTTTGATAAGACACGGACCAAATAAAAATGATGCATCCAATAATTTTTCTATTGTATGTATTCTTTGCCGCGGGGGTGTGTTACCAAGCCGTTGCCTAGCATCGAAAGGAGAGATACACTTAACGGAGCCGCCGCCTTTCAACGATAGGAGGGATTTATGTAGGTGTGCCCTTGAGATGGGATCAGTTGCCATGATATCCATTCCAAGTTTCATAAAAATTTGTTCAGGCATTAGAAGTTGATATGACGGATACACAGACAGCATGAGATCACAGGAACCTGCTTTTTTAAATAAAGAAAATACTTCCAAAAACCAGAAAACACAAGGTTTCGGAAACCGGGTCTGTTTCCGTCCTCAGATGGGCGTGGGGGAGACACCTACTCTATTGGATCCGTTAGAAAAGAACTAATCTCCGTCACTGGACAACACATGTAAGATTCACTACAGCTATTTAATTGTCCGAGACCAAGCTAATTCGAAAGGAGATTTCAAGAAAATATGCAACTAAAATTGTGATATTTCCCATTGAATATTTTCCTGTTATCTCCCTTAGAATTAGCTAGTCTCAGGTAATTAAATAGCTGTAGCGAATCTGGCATGGGTTGTCCAGTGATTGAGGTTAGCTCTTTCTATCTTTCTAAAGGACCCAACAGGCTAGGTGTCTCCCTTTCACCTGAGGACGGAAACAGATCCAGTTTCCGAAAAGTTGCGTTTCCTGTTTTTTAGGATACTGCGATGGACAAAGTCCGAAAACCCAGTAATTCTGATTGTTATACATCATCATCATAACTCTTTAGAATCTATAAGGGAAACAGTCTGAAAATAGGTGAAATATTTGGTTAGCATAGCGAGGAAGGAGATTTTCGCGAAAAACTTTTGTCATAGAAGCTCGAAGAAATAGACACAGGCTTAAGTAGGATAATATTAAATATATAGGAGAAATAGGATATTAAGATTTTAAATCTATTATATTTTCTTAAAAGAGATTTTATTGATTTTTGTTATTGTGAAACAATGACATATCTCAGGGATTCAACAAAGCCAGAAGTATCGTTTACAACTGAGTTTCAGTTTTTCAAGAACAATTCTGCACCACAGAAACATATTTATTTATTTTTATTAGTAGTTGTCTATAGGGCGGGGCATGTAGCACGAATGGGAAAGCCAGAAGGAAAGAGATCACTGGGAAGACCAAGGCGTAGGTCGGTGAACAATAATAAAATGGATCTTAGAGAGATAAGATGGGACGGGATGAATTGGATTGATCTGGCTCAGGATAGGGATCATGGAGGGCTCTTGTGAGCACGGCAATGAACTTTCGTGTTCCATAAAATGCTGGGAAATTCTTGAGTAGCTGCAGATTTGGCTTCTCCTCAAGAAAGGCTCAGCTCCATAAGTAAGTAAGTAATTACAAGGCTACAAAGGAAATTATGCGACAAGGAAGGAGAATTGTGACAAGACGCGACGTAATGCAAGAAGGAAGGAAAATAGCATGGACATGGAAACGCTCGACGAATACAGAACTGTAGATAGCCGTAGAGATTGTTGGAGCAGAAATCTTCTGATCAGAGAATGCAGAGGTCACAGAAGAGATCGGAGAGACCATGCGGATAAAGCCATAAAAGCCGGAGCACTACTAGAGGAAGAGTAGAATGATGGACAAGTGTGGAAAGCGAGAATCAAAAGGCAACGACAGCCACAGTAAATCCGATTTATGTATACCAGTAATCAGGGACTACAAACGTAATCTTCTGCAGCATTAAAGTATTATGTGTTCTGGTCTCTGTCACGACACAGTTGTGGTGATATTGAAACATTTCGACTTCCTGTGAGATTTGAAATTTGTATGGAGCTGACTATGAAAGTTACCATTACGACTTCTGCGTTGTGATGTATAGTTTCATAGAGAGGTACCAAGGTTTCGGAGGGTAGATCGTGAAGATGCAAGCAGTGGATTTCTCTGAAATCTTGACGTATCGTGTATGGAGCCACTAAATTCAGTATCTTGAACCTGCTTGTCCTAACACGCCGTAGCTCAAGCGGTTAGTCGCTGGCTTCCCACCGCGGAGGCCCGGGTTCGATCCCGGGTCTCGTCAAGTGGGATTTGTGGTGGACAAAGTGGCACTGGGGCAGGTTTTCTCCGAGCACTTCGGTTTCCCCTGCCAATCTTCATTCTACCAATTGCTCCACAATCACCCTCACCTATCATCTGGGGCTGGTACAATAGGCCAGAAGTGGCCGCAGTACAAGGGACATAGTCCCACCCCACTAACAGTAAAAAAAACATGCGATCATAACTCGTCCATAGTCAGAGGCTCGTATACTGCGCAAGTGATGAGAGATTTTAAATACTCGATAGACATGTCCGTTATTAAATCTGGACCACTTGTTGTAGCTCTACTGTGAAATACTCTAATTTACGGTTTAATTTTGATCATTTTACTGTCTGTAGGTCTCCTTGGACGAGTGATCAGCTCGTCGTAAGGCCTCTACCTAAACACAGAACAACACAAAGAAAACAGAATAAACAAATACACATACCAAACATCCATGGCTTGCATAGGATTCTAACTCACGATCCCGGCTTCCGAGAGAGCGAAGACAGTACGTGCCTTAGACCGTTCGGCTACCATGACAGGCTCAATGTATTTACATTTTTTAATTGAATATTTTTATAAAATTTTAATCTGAATTTTTAATAATATTATCAGAGAAGCATGGGAGTGATTCAATTTCGTATTAATTTTAGACTGACAGTTCCCGCGAGCGAATGAGCATGCTTACGGCCATCGGTCGAAAGATGATTCGGTCATCGGGCTGTAGTAATATAGGAGTGCGTTACAGCTAAAAAAAAATAAGCGTTAACAACGCCATATATATTCTTGCCTCCTGTTTAGCGCTCCCGTGCAAGACCGGCAAATAGAGTGTCTCGCGGCTTTTTGGCCAACTTTTGGCGCACCCATCCACATCTTGTCGTTACATTCCATATGTGTGTGTGTATTTTATATGCATAGAGGGATATGAAAATTGTAGGAAACCATACATATGCTTCTCTTTGGAAATGCTTAATCAGTAACTTACATCGGCCCTATTCATGAGATCTTTAGGAATGAACCTTGTTGCGGGAGAACAACTGTAGACACCAAACAGATCATTAATACGAATGCTTGGATAAATATTTATCGTTGTAGATTATTTACTTAAATATATATATCATTTTTTAGTTTTAATCATACAAACGTGTATAGAAAAATACACATAGTTTTAAACATATCTGATATTTGGAGTTACTCTTCGGCAACATGCATGCAACTTTGCATCCGGAGTTGAAACTACGGCAAAATGGGAGACAAAATCCTCTTGTACACGGAATGAGGCTTTGATTCCAACCCGAAGCAACTGGAGACAATTTTCTAATTTTGACAAAGAATAACATTTTGAAAACTTAACTCCTAGGTATAATTGAAATCAGTAGAGTTTCTTTAAGGTGAGAGCCCTACTTTTTTTTTGTTTTATGCCTAGGAAAATTTGGTTTTGAGAAAATATAAATTGTTTGTTTCTAATGCAGTTTAATTTCGGAACAGTTTTGTGCAGAAACCTTCCTGTATTGCACATAAACAGGGAGGCAGAACAAAGTGGAAAGAATTTGGGAATATAATAAATTACTGACTACATCTGCAGACAAGATAAGCATGAGCTCTCCATGTAAGATTTGAGGCTTTCACGGCGGTGACTATGAAGAAAGCAGTCTTCTGGGATTTGGCACCGTGTATATGTGGTGTTAACCGACGTTTCGGAGTAACGTCGGTTAACACCACATATACACGGTGCCAAATCCCAGAACACTGCTTTCTTCACGAGTTCTCCAGTCTACTGTTTATTTATTTATTTTATTCTCCATTTGTTTATGTTTTCCGTTTTCTAATCCTTATTTCTCTTGTATGCCCTTCCATTTCTTTCTTGTTTATTTCTTTATGTTTCTTTCTTGTACTTTTTTTTTGGAGTCGCTTTTTAATTCTTGAAGTGAATCACTCTATACTCAAAACACCGTTTCTCTGATTAAATATAAAAACCACCTGCTTTACATGAGAGTGGAGATTAGTTACCTGATGTAGCAGAAATAAATTAACTGGCGCAAGATTAACCTAGGAAGAATATGATCGCATGAATAATTTAAGTGACGGAGATTAAATGAATAGCCCTTGCATTTCAAGCTCGTCACCTGTTCTTCCACCCACACACCCACCCACTATCTGAAGATCGATCACGATTCTGAATCGTGCATGAAATAAAACATCTTTGTCACCGCAGTAACGACTCTTTTCACGACATTAAAACGCAGTTAACTTCTATTTTGACCGTCCTTCCATCTGCATGGAAGTTCGAAGGAATTCGTGACTTGCTATCCTGAAGGACTAACAACGCGACTGAATTACTTAAACATCCGATGGAAACCATTTTTTGGATCCAGATTGACTGGGATGTACTTCATTCTGGTCCCCTAATTCCCAACTCAGAAGTTCAGAATGTGTTCACTTTAACACGAATACAACTTCATTCCTTTTTTCCCAACGCTTTATTTACTGGAATGATTCCATGTAAATCGCAACTGCTTCACGTCCAATTTACAAAGGAATTGCAGGGAACGGGATATCTGAATATTCTGGAGCATGAATTGAAGAAACCTTTCTCTGATTTGTGAACTTCTTTCAGTTGATAAAATTTATACCTGTAGAATAAAGACCAGCGAGAATTGTAACACGGGGTTTTAGGTTCTGATTCCTGTGGTCACAACAACGATTCTCAGAAATCACTTCAGTATCATTCCTCCTAAAACAAGTAAAGCTATCACTGTAAGGAGCCATGGAGGCCCATAAGGTTGTGAGGCGTCGAGGCTTTCACATTTTCTATACCTCTGCTCACAGATGGCGGCTCTGATGGTTATTTTCAAGGGAACAAAATCCAGAAAAATATTAGAGGGTTCAAAAGAGGAAGATGATTTACTATAATAACAGTTTATTCAAAAACAACGATCTATAAGACCGGCACCACCGTCATCACCACAAATTCATATCTTAAATATAATGGCCCTTAAAATGGACCATTGCGCAAGTACTAAATCAGAGCGGATCAACGAAGTGTAGAAGTGGTCAATAATACACAATTTTATGAAAATCGAACTCACGGTTTTGGGTCGGTTACTTGTCGACAAAAGAAAAAGGAACAAACACCGTGGCTTGGTCCGCAAGCGAACTATACCGACTGAGTAACCGCCACTTGTCGGCAAAGTTAGTGCTAATTTAGCGGGTAAAGGGTGTCCCGTGGTCAGCGCAAAGAATCCCCACAGCCGTTAAACTTGTCGACCTACGAACACAAAATTAATATCACCTAATATGAAAATGATTAACCGTTTGATTAATACTACCGATGAAACTCCACTGAACTGACAAATCAAACATCGAAGGCCAATGGGCAGTACCTGGGAGGTCTCTGGCTCAGTGTTAGGCTCTAAGACTTGCTATGCAAATTTAGATTTTTCTCAGTCTCCCCATAAAAATGTTGGGATAATGTATCTAATTAGACCATGACCGCCGCCTTTCACTTATTTACTTACTTACTTACTTACTTACTTGTTGAGCTGAGTCCTTGAGGAGAAGCCAAATCTGCAGCAACTCAAGAATTTCCCAGCTTTTTATGGAACCTGAAGGTTCATTACCGTGTTCACAAGAGCCCTCCACTGGTCCCTATCCCGAGCCAGATCAATCCAATCCATACCACCCCATCCTAGCTCTCTAAGATCCATTTTAATATTGTCCACCCGCCTACGCCTTGGACTTACCAGTGGTCTCTTTCCTTTTGGCTTTCCCAGCAATATCCTATATGCATTCTTCTTTTCCCTTATTCGTTCTACATGCCCTGCCCAAATCATCATTCGTTCTAATTCTTTCCTCACTAATCATATTTGATGCTATATAATTTTAGCTACTCACAGAGATGTTAAATGAACTTTATTGCCAGCACAAATAAAAATTTATTTTCGGATTAAAATCTATTGCACTCTTATAAGATTGTCGACTCAGAAAAAATAACCACGATTTGTAGTTATTAGAATTATAACTACATATTTCATTCCCGATAAATAATTCGTTACTGTTCTAACTCCATGTGTCGGGTTTTCTGGAAATGGGCATTGATATGTGTTCCATAAGGATATGTGGCTGTGATTGTCATCCGAGTCCTGGCAACGAAATGCCACCCTACTGCGTCAGTCTGAGGCAGTGTATAACAGTAGATGCTTCAGGATACGTGGGCTGCTCACGCTTTCCAAAAGTTGACCCCAGACATTGAATATCTGACTCAAAGTGATATTTAATTTAAGCGTTACTATTACTATATAGAAACTGATGTACAGTAATGGAAGCGAAGTGAGATTATTAGCGCCAGTACTTTAAAAGCAAAATGTTGTACGTGAGTATATGAATGATTACAACATGTTATTTTTTTATGATAGTTACTCATATATTCATAACACGAAATTGCGTAATTTTGAAAATAGAAATGGTAATGGGATAGAAATGAGAATTGTCCACTTATGGAATTTGATTTCATCAAAGGAAATTGCGTAATGAATATAATGCTGCTATCTATAGCTCTAGAGCCCTTTGTTGGAAATTGACCGCTTTTCAGTTTCTTAATCCTATACACAACTGGTAGGGATCCTTGGACGGGGATCAGCCCGTCGGAAGGCCGCTGCCTACACACAGAACAACTCAAACTCAGAATAAAGGCACACAGACATCAATGCCTTGAGTGGGATTCCATTCGACGGTCCCAGAGTTCGAGCGAGAGAAGACAGTTCATGCCTTAGACCGTGCGGTCACTGTCATCATCATATACGAGTATAATGCTGCTGGTACAGTTTAGTTAGAAAAGGTAAAGATATCCCTGTAACATGCCATGGAAGGCCATGGGGTTGTGAGACGTCGAGGCTCCCACATCTAGACAATCGGCTCACAGATGGCGGTGAAGTTGTCAACTTTACACACCGGCCGCCCTTTACCTCCCAGGAAGATTCCTGGTACTCATTTCCCCAGGGGAAAATTGAGGCTGGAAAGGTTAGGTCAATCGGGAATCGAACCCACCACCTTCCGGATTTTAGCATAGTGCCTCAACTCATTACGCTACCGCGTGCCTCAATGATAGTGATGATGATGTTGATGATGATGACCTCATATAGTCATAAGCGTTGGTGGGTTCTGCACATTTCAGTATCTGGCAGCCAACATTTATGTAGTGCATCAGTTGAAGGACTTTTTTTTGTGTGAGCGGTTTTCACAGTAACGAAGGATTCATTGTCCGAGTGACGCTGTTCAGCTGTGGTTACTATAAAGCTTGGGAGACATAATGCTGCCATTCGTGCGAGTGATTGGACAATGCATTGACCTGTGCAGTTCAAGTTATCTGGGCTGTTCAGAGTCTGGTGCTCAACCCGGAGCTATAGGACAGCGACAATACCATTATGTCCTATATAGAGGCGAATACAGGATATATTTTATCGGCAAGGTGTTAAGTGTGAAGCCAACCTGCGGACCTTGCTTCGCAGGAACTGGAGTGCTATGCGGCTGTATATATTCATGTAGTGGCCTATCTCAAAGCGGTTTCGGTCAAGTAGCCCAGTAAAAATGTTCCTAGCACTTCCATAATCTGAAAAATTCACAAAGACAAAACAACTCCGTCCAGTGTGACTATTGAAGTTTTTACTACTTAAAAACTTAACACCCTTACATGTTTCGGTCCCTATAGACCATCATCAGAAGGACATCGATACTTTTTTGGAAACTACTATCACAGTGGGTGTTTTGAGTGTTAAAATACATAAAATATTTGTAATGCACAAAATATACAAAATCCAACTTTTCCACAACCACAGCAGCTTTCTTGGTATATTAAAGTGATTAAAGCTTTGTTATTTAAGTTAAAATTTATAAACCAAATAGGTTCGTGTCCCTCCTCCTATCGTCTTTCGTGGAGGTGGCTGGTCTTGTGCCGCCTGTCTATCTTGAGAAGGAGATTCTGAGTATCGTCCTGTATTGTTCGTGGTGTGCTGTGTTGTTTTTACTCACGCTGGACGGAGTTGTTTTGTCTTTGTAATTTGTTTGTGCGACGGACCAGAATGAAACAGATCAAATTCTGAAAAATTAAGATTATTGACATAATATTCAGAAAGATTTTTTAGGCTTGATATGAATATAAATCATTTTTATCTAAAGAAATGAACGTCAAATATTAATACAGTGATATATTAGTGTGAAGGAAATGAAACTGAAGCGTGAGAGAGATAAAAATATTACAGTTTTGTTGGGACAAGCTGAACTTGATGTATCCCTTGCAAGATCTAGGCCTGTATAAGGAGATAATAGTATCTTAGGGAAATAGAATGAGAGGGTGTGAGTTGGATTCATCTGACTAAGGACAGGGACAAGAACTGAGCTTCTGTTCACACGGAAATGAATATCCGGTTTCCATAAATGGAGGGAGGCATTTATTGAGTAATTTAGCGACTCCGTTTCGTGAAGCAAACACACCAGCTAATCAGTTGTGGAAAGTATTTTTTGTTCCCCAAATTTACTGAAACATTGGAAGTTTGTTAAGCTTCTTGGGCATATCTAATATAACTTTGGAAATATAAAGATATAATAAAATAAATTATGCACAATAATAATTGTTTCGTGTAAAATTATTAGTTTGTTGTATCTTATACTTTCTCTATGTAGTTTCAAGAATTTGAAGGAAATTTACTGATTGGTCGTTTGGTCCGTTAATGTGTTTATATTCTCCCCAACAGCTATGATAACACGCGACCGCTGCACAGTCGCACTATGCCACTATGCATCTGTCTCCAGAACCTTTCTTCTGGTGACGGTGTATACCACGGGTATCTTATGTTGTCGTGGTAACTCTAAGTTATTTCCAGAACATGTTGGGAATGAAATTAAGTATTATCGCAAAATTAACCACTAGATGCCCTCGTTAGTGTGTTTGTTCTTGTTTCGATATTTAACAGCGGGACAAGAAGACAATCGACTGTCGAATTTTTGTGCGATTTCACTCCACCTTTCCTCCCCTTATTCCTGGTTTAAGCTTGATGAGTTCGCTTTCAGTAGAAGGTTAATTTTACTGGACATGACAGTTAACCTCCTGTGTTAAGTAAAATACTCAGTCTAATTAATGGGAGATCAAAACTCCTGGAAACGGACTTCCAATTACGAGTATTTTTAAGCGTCTCCCATATCTTGTTATGTATGGATTAGAAAATGGCAAATTTTTAATTCCGGTCAGCATGTTTTTGAGGGGATGTTTGTGTGTACCACGTCCTGGAGGCCCATTTAATTTGTATTTCACAATTATTTTACATCACTGAATAAGATATGAATGTTGAAAGTGGGAGGTTGACATATCAGGCCATTACTCGGTTTAAAGTTCTATATTTTATAGGGCTTGAATAAGCTCGCTAACCAGAGTTTAGAGATTAAATATTTACAGGAAGAGCAAAGGAAAGGGAATTCTTAATTGAAGAATATTTCATTTTAATTTACTGTACAAGAGATAGAGAGGAAAGTTTGTAACAAATGAAAGCGGCGTAGCGAACGGCGACAATGTGTTCTAATAACTTCCACACGAGTGCGCTGGCCTTCATGAAACTCATTACAGGCAGATGAAACATGATGTCTATCTTTAAGTTTCCTCTCTTGTAGATGGGAACATTGTTAGCAGTATTCGTTGAAGCGAAATAACTTCCCAGTAAATAGAACAGGTAACATGAATTGTTCTGACAAGGTCACCTCCGTAAACCTAGCAGCAAAGTTTTAGAAATAACATAGCTTCTAACAGGATGAAAGCAATTTAAAGAAGAGCTGCACTAAATTCGGCAAAGGACCTTATCGTTTTCTGGAGCAAATTTTAATTGTTTCTAATTTACTATATTTCAACAGGGAATATTTTCATCTGCACCTTAAAATGCCCTTAATTTTTCCTTTGGTGCGAAGTAAGTTCAAATGACAGTTCACCAGTACGTGAATGGTATTAAAGTGAAAATGCAAAACGTGTGTATTATGAACATGACTGTATACTACACTCTGTGGCCTGTAGTCCGCAAGCGAAGTATACCGACCGAGCGACCTCCGTTTGTCGGCGAAGTTAGTGTCAACTTTGGCGGATAGAGGGTGTCGCGTGGCAAGCGCAACGGATCACCACGGCCGTTAATCTCGGTTTTGCTGACCGGAATTATGAACACGAAGCATGCGTAAAACACTAAATGCGAATAGTCAATCTGACAGTTCAGCTGTTATAACCAACACAAATATTTGCGACAGATCATAACAAATTATTTTTAATTATGATATGCAAAATTGTTTGATGAACAAGGAATTGACATGAAATATCTGTACATTTCAGACCCCTCCGGGTTCCATAATATACTGGGAAATTTTTGGGTAGCTGAGCAGCTGTTGGCTTACGAAAATGGCTCAGATCCATGGCGTTAGTTGGTTTGTTATTTTATTAAACTTTATAATATATACTGTTGACAGAAAATTAATATTTCAGTTTTTGGCAGTGAAACGCAAAGTAATGACGGTTAAATGAAACGAAACACATCCATGAGAAACAATGGTATTAACTGTCTTAAAAGTGCAGATGTAAATTGTCGCTATTAAAATTTAATGCTGGTCATAAAAAAGTAAAACTGAAATTTTGTGATAGACTTAAAAGATTACACTAAGTACTTTGTTTTATTTTCATTTCCTTAGATTTCCATAGATAAGTCAGCTATTCAGAGTTACAACAGGATTTCTCCTCTCTCTGTAGGATAAGTTCTTCTTGCATATTTTCAACATGTTCACTCAGCTTTCCTGTAGTTTGGAATTTTATAGTATCCACTAACGGACTCATGTGAACATTGTAATTAACTATCAAGTTTCGTAAATAGCCGAGCTACTATTAACTTTTCATTAGAATTACCTAACATAAATCTTGTTTGTGCCGGTCACGGTAGCTGAGCGGTCTAAGGCATGCACTGTCTTCGCTCGCTCGGAAGCCGGGATCGTGGGTTCGAATCCCACTCAGGGCATGGATGTTTGTGTGCGTTTTTCTGTGTTTGTCTACAGGTAGAGACCTTGCGACGAGCTGATCACCCGCCCAAGGAGTCCTACGAATGTGTAAGATCTAGAAAAACCGAAGTGAACGTAGAAGTTCATGGAGGTAGGCCTAGGCCCACTGGGGCTTTAGTGCCAAGGAAAAAAATCTTGTTTGTAATGCTGTTAATTTACGATTTTTCTTAATATTTTTATTTGTTTAATGTCCGTTGTTTTGTGATGATAAACAGCCTGTAGCGATATGAATTCCACTGAGCTAATAAATTAGTATCACTCTTTCATGAAAGACCCCAAGCAGTCAATTATTTACATATGAACACACATGAAGCCATTCTGTCTCTGTCGAAGTACTATTAAATACTCCGAAGAAGGAAGTAGGCTAAAACGAGTTTGAATGATATGATTTTATATTGAAGAAGAAAAACAGAAATGATAATGATATTTGGTAAAAGGAAGTAAATTTTTGTAAAATTTATTTCATATTCGGTACTGAGAACTTGAAGATAACACTAGAATAAACTGGAAAGAAAGGGGAAGAGAGGGAGAACTTGAAGATAACACTAGAATAAACTGGAAAGAAAGGGGAAGAGAGGAGGAGAGAGAGAGAATGAGAGAGCAGAGGAAGAGCCAAACACACCGAATTCAAGAGGATAGAATTACGATGTTAGGAAGGAGAGCATAAAGAAAAGAAAAGGGGAGGTAAAGGCTAATCGGACGTTATGTGTATATTTGAATCGACCACGGAAAAAACAGGTTTTGTTATGGCTGGTCTATATGTGATATGAAATAAAATCACGTTACCCAGCAATCAACATGTTTGTACCATATGAACTATTGAAGTCAGATTGAATTGTGTTTCGACAGTTTTGCCTGGCAGTTAAGAGCACCATGGTTAGACACAGTACAGTTCAAAGGGCTATGAAGCTTATCTGTGGCCCCCAGCAGCGGGAAACAAATGCAGTAGAAAATACACCCCCCCCCCACCACCACTTCTATCGTATTCACATCCCGTCTCATTGTAGAAACGAAAACCCAGCCCCGCTTCATGTTTTAATCGACTCGGTAATAAAATATCGA
>NW_019721760.1:186716-214530 GCF_002891405.2 Cryptotermes secundus
GCCTATTTTACCAGCCCCAGATGATAGGTGAGGGTGATTGTGGAGCAATTTGTGGACTGAAGATTGGCAGGGGAAACCGAAGTACTCGGAGAAAACCTGCTCCAGCGCCACTTTGTCCACCACAAATCCCACTTGACCAGACCCGGGATCGAACCCGGGCCGCCGTGGTGGGAAACCAGCGACTAACCGCTTGAGCTATGGCGCTGCCTAAAACAAAGTTAATGTAAAAAGTAAGACGATTCATTTTTCAGGTTTTAAAATTATTGACTTTATATTCCAAGGAGAAAAGAAAAAAAGAGTAAAAATAAGTTTATATTTTAAAAAGAAAGTCGGCACATTGACATCTCCATAGCAACCATGAAAAAAGTGGCTAGTGTTTATATTGGATTGAAACTTATTTCATGTGCAGATTTCACTACCAAACTCCGCGATCCCCTTCCATTATCGGTTTTCTGATGTAGTTACTCACATTAACCGGCGCCTTACTGGATTAACCTGGAGTCCCAGTCTGGCTCTACTTCACTGCGTCGTCAATCAGAATGAAGCCGGAGTACATGAATTGGCGTTTAATAGAAATCTCGTGTTTTCACTGCGCCCTAAGCTGTGATCATTCTATTCCATTAATTCGGCGTTAACCAGTGCGTTACATCAAACTTGCAAGACATTAGGAGAATCAATTTTGAACGTCTTGGTGAGGGCTTTTATAAAACCCCATTACGCCGACTAAACATTTCTTTTTCAGAACGAATAACCCGAGAAGTGTAAAGGTAAGGTAAAGGTATCCCTGTAACAGGCCATGGAGGCCCACAGGTTGTGAGACGTCGAGGCTCCCACATTATCTAAACAGACGGCTCACATATGATGGCGAGGTTGTCAGCCTTACACTCCAGCCTCCCTTTACCAATAGGAAGATTCCTGGTATTCATTTCTGTTAGAGGCTGAGTCGAACCCAGGACCATAGTGTGTCTGGAAGGATTAGGTAAATTGAAAAATCCAATGTTCTCATCCGAACCGAACCCGCGACTTTTCGGCTTGTAACATAGTGCCTCAAGCAAGTACGCAGACCGAAGAGAAAGAATTTTGTCGTATAATTTGATCTGTATGACTATATATACAGGAAATACACGTGGAGAAAATTCTGCATTTCTTGTGCAAGGTTTTATACGTTATTTGAGCAGATTCGTGCACTGAACGCACTGAAATTCGAGCGAAATTAGTTTTGTTTCGTATCGATTCGCTATACAACATCTTCATAAATGCTGAAATGTTACCATTTTTCTTAAGAACAGCTAATCACACAAAAGTTTAGTACGTTGCACGAAATATAAACATTTTGCTTTTGATGTTTTCACGGCGATGACTGTGAAGTGTACCATCTTTTATAATGCGAAACTGTGGAATTTTACGGAAGCTCCTCCGACACATTGCTAAACTTCCATCAAACTACACGGCGTCACAGTCCAGAAAACAGTACTCTTCAAATATTGATATCATTAAAACAGAACAGCTTGTGCGTGAAATATTTTTAATGTGTCAAATAATTAACGACGTATAAGGGGAATAGTTGTTTACCCTGTGTCATATATACCGTCACTAGTTCTACAGTTCTAGTTCTGCACTTGCGATAAAAGATTATCATGGGAAATTATTTATGCGATGTCATAAAGAACGTATTGGGAAAATATGTGTTGTTCACAGGAGTATTCATTTATAATCTCGATCTCTAATATCAGTGCAGTAATATAGTAAGAATTCACTGTCCGGATGAAAGGTATCCAAAATAAAATATTTATATCTCAGAAAGCTTTTATTAAACACATTTATGGGTTATACCACTACAAAAGGAAACTATCGAAGTTCTTTCTGAGTATACAACTCTTTCAATAAATTTCAACATGGGCTCCCTTTTTAGCACGACATATATCCAGACGATCCAGCAGGTTTGGTGTTACCATAGCCACAGTATCCCTTATGCGGGCTTTCAGGTGTTGCAGGTCGTAGATCTTAACCTGGTAGACAATGTTCTTCACATAACCCCACAAGAAAAAACTCAGTGAGGTTAAATCTGGCGACCTAGGGGGCCAAGCGATTGATCCACGTCTGCCGATCTATCTCCCAGCCATCACTCTGTCCAGGTGATTTCTAACATGGTGGCAAAAATGTGACGGCGCATGCGCGTAAGCCGGGCATTAAAAAGAAAACTTACAGGATGTTCCTTTCGATGACATAAACCGGATACTTGTATGGCAGTTACTCTCCGAGATATAAACTTTTTTATTTTGGATACCTTTCATCCGGACACCCGATATTTAGCGTGATTAAATCGATAAAGTCGCGAGCCGTAATGAGGCTAGGAGAAATAAGGAATTCATACCATCGTTTCAGTTGGATACCTTCTCTATAGGTACAATTTCGGGTAAACCAGAACGTAAGTGGGAGGATAATATTAAAATGGACATGGACTTCATATCTAATATATCTTAATCTTAATATCTGCATTACTGATGAAGGTCATAAACCTCAATATTCCTTGAATAAAACTGAATTTTAACGTATAATAGTTATTTGCTTTCTTTGAAAGACTAAAATATTTGATAAACAAAGTTATGTATACGAGTAATGAGATTAAACTTACCATCTCAAAGGACAGCTGTTATCGACCGACGTACTATATGATATAATTTGAAGTGAAGCCTATAATTTTGTCGGCATTTCAAAGATAAATTTTATAAGTAGACATTTGTGGTTGACGTGAATACCGACGTAAGAACGCTTAATGAACTGGCTTTCATCTAGTCTTCCAACACCCCCTTCGCTATGAATTATGAGAACTCTGTTCTACTTTCGCAAATGGCATACGTTAAACCTCCGCTTGACTGTAATGGATTACAAGTTCGTTGACCTTTATTTTACTGTAGAAGGTAACATACGCGCACTCTACCCCAACCTGGCTTAAACCGCATTGTAATATCACATGTCTCTTCTGGGTTGTTTTTCCACCCTCTCTTAAATAGCAGGGTTATTTGAAGATAGCATGCCTCCCCCTGTCTCCCAGCTGTAAATAACTTCAGAGCTCCTCAAGGGTGACTTTGAGGGGGGTGGGAAGGGGGCATCGAATCGATGCTTCGTGGAGCGTAATAATAGGTATACAGCAACTACACAACCCGGGTTTAAGCCTAATGCAAAGAAATGGTTTCCCGCCCCTTATAGAGAACAATTTCTGGAATTCGGAAGTGATATGAAAACGTAGTCGATTTGTATGTTAGAGAATTTTCTCACTCTCTTTAACTTTCCCAGTTCTGGTCACCGAACCCCGCGGTCGATTGTATAACACACTTTTATACTGCGTAAATCCCAGGCACGAATATCGAATTAGAAACCGACTATCTTGATGAAGATTTCTGTGATTCTCTTCTGCTCCCTCAGAGCACGATGTTGGTCAGAATCACCGATACTGATGTTGATATTTATGAGAGGGAAAGGGGAAGTACAGCTGCACACATTCCCCACCCAAATAACTCGCATGAAGTGGAAGAAATGTTCTACAAAACATACAAAAATATAGGAAAAATATAAACCGACCGAATATACATTTTACCCAATGCGTTCTTAGGAGTCGGGAAAATGAATTAATGAATGAATGCAAAAAGGGTATGCGTCAATCAGGCCCTCAACTTCGTCCTTCAGTGATCTCTTGTTTATCTCCCTCTATTTCAACAATTCAACAATCCTACGCTTCGGCTGAAATGTAGCGTCACAGGTACGTCTTGGCAGCCCAGGTGTCGAAATTTTAAGTAAGCTCTAGCCTCGCAGTCACATAGGATGTGACTGTTTCTAGTCACCTTTCGCAAATAAGAGTCTTCGTCAATCCCATTTTGAAGAGGCTCTAGGAGGTGAGATACCGGAGTCGGCATAGACAGGCTACGGGCTGGACGGCTGTGGTTCAATTCCCAGCAGGTACAAGGTGAAAAATTAAAGCTATCCCTGTAATAGGCCATGGGGGCCCATAGGGTTGTGAGACGTCAAGGCTCGCATATTTTCTAGACAGTCGGCTCACAGATGGGGGTGAGCTTGTTAGCCTTACGCGCCGGCCATCCTTTACACCCCAGGAACATTCCTGGTACTCATTTCTGTTAGAGGCTGAGTCGACACCAGGGCCATAGTGCGGCTGGAAGGATTAGGTTAATTGACTCTAACCCGGATCTTCCGGCTTGTAGCATAGTGCCTCGATCAACTACGCTACCGCTTTCCCCTCCCAGCAGGTATAAAATATATTTTCTCTACATCGCAGCAACCAAACCAGGTCTAGTGGCCACAAAGCCTCCTATACAAAGCGTACCGTGGGCTTTTTCCGCGGGGGCAAGGCGGACAGGGCCTGAAGCTGACCATTTCCCCCCATTTATTGGCGAAGTCAAGAATTGTGGAGTTCTACCTCCACTGCTACATACATCTTCATGTAGTGGTGCTTAATTAAACTAAGGAACAGCTTTACCATTCTTTGCTCCTTTCCTTACTTCAGTGCCTCGAATAAGGGGAGAGGTGTTCCAACCAAAACACGTACTCAATCAAGACATGATCACGTGAAACCAAAGTGCGTGGGGCGAGCCTCTGGGAGAATAATTTGCAGGCGAGATCTACCTACGCCCTGGGAAAACACGATCTCTCGCCGTCTCCACTGTATTCTATCTCGACCTGTTTACAGCTCCCATTTCATTGGAGAACAAATTGTCTTCCTCTGTCGCAATGCAGGGTGATTCGAAAATATTGTCGGGGTTTCCGTGGCCTCTAATTCTCAAACCGGAAGTAACACAGTAAAACTGTTTAAGGAATATGAAAGTGTAACTCAAGATGTTTCATTAGTCATAGAATAAATTCTGCAGAATAATTTTATTTTCCGTAAGCAGTTTTAATTTTTTTTTCTGGTTTGAAAATTGTAGGCTACGGGAACCTGTAAGGTTGACAGATTTTTCGGTTACATAATAACGGTATTCAAACTGTGTGTTTTATGTATACACTCGTAGAATAGAATGCGATCGAGAGATTGTCATAAATTGTGGGTACTAGGCTATTATTTTGAAATTACCCTTCTGTTATTCTTCTTGAGATACTTCGAAAAACCACTGATCCGTCTGAGTAACGTGTAACCTGGTCAAGAATCGAAACGGGTACTTTTACAATATAATTTTGTAGTGCTACCGTTGCATAGATATGATCGTTATATTTTGTAATGTGATATATGACCATCATCATCTTCATCCCTCTACACGGTTTCATGTTTGCCCTGACTTCATAGCCAGTTTGAGTAGTCTTTCAATATTTTTGTAAACATTCGGCTTGTAAAATAATGTGCAAGTTGCGAGATTTTTTATTATAATGGTGAATTCTTAGGAGGTAGAAGTTTAAAGTATTTTTGTTTGTAATTGTTTATTATCCCATTGAAGAAATATTTATTGTTTACTTTTCTTATATCCATTATATTTAATTTTAACGGATCGGAAATATTATATCCTTTGACACTTCGAAAAAATGTTCATCCTCGCTCTTCAAAATTTGCTAACATTTCTTTTCTTTGAACTCGTGTTTCACTTCCATATAAAATATGAAAATGCTAGATTTCAACTTTATCTCTTTCCTGTGTGAAAGGTGAAAGGTAAATCACCCCTGTATTTAATTAGACACCAAGCCGTGACAGTCTGTTGTAGAGTGAAATTATTATGCAGTTCTCGACATTTCTAACCTAAGACAATTAAATTGATATACCACATTTTTCCTAGGAAAAAATGCTTATGGTATCCGTTGGGCAGGAGACCATGTGGTTCCCCGAGCCAGATGAAGGGAAAGACTTATTCGTGTGACGGAAAGCGAGCCATAGTCTACCAAGCCGTAGTCAGTTTATTGACCTAACGATCCAGCCTCTGGCATTTCTTTTTGCCAACGAATATTCTTGTTTATATCATAGTTTATAAAGAACAGTTACATCCAAAGAAATTGAATGTGAGGCTTGTATATGCGAATCTGTTCTTGTCAGACTGCTGGGCCCCAATGAGGGAGCATTAGGCCCTTCGGAGTAATTTCTCCGACGCTTCGCCGCGGTACTGTAGCTGTCATGTCCCAGATAAGCTGCTAGCCAGCATGAGAAATTCTTGAGAACTAATTGAATCCATCGATCGGGCCTTCTTTATCTGTCATGATAATATCCTAGGATGATTGCAGTAAGTGACCTTTGTATTGCTATAACAGTTTACGGTTCAACAAGAAAGATAGTTTTTATTAGTTGGAAAGCTTTTAATTAGGTTCTTGGTAGCAGTTCTACTGAAAGTAAAATGGTGATCTGTTTTAAAATGTTTGAAAACTGATGTAAAAGACCAGTTATATCCACAGCACCCGACTGAATTCCCAGTCATGTGATTATACGAGTCGGGTTCCTCTTTAAAGGAAGACATTTAGACAGCTCTTCAACAATAACATCACAATGTATGACACAAACTCCGTCCTAAGTGCAACAATTTATTGTAGTTCTTTTGTCTTCTTTTCTTCTGCACTACATGTTTCGGCCGTAAATGGCCATCATCAGGCGTATTTCTCTCACGTAGCTGTTACACTGCACGTAGTTTAAAATTTCAAAACACCAGATTTCTTAATTGTTCATTTCTCCGTTGTTAATAGGTCCCAATATATCAGAATCCCCTGCTGATATTTGTCAGATATGTATAAAATCTTTATCAATTTACATACGCCAATTTGATTTTTGAATTTTGGTATTTTTGAAATCTTCAATTTAAATTTACAATTTTTAAAAATTTAAAATTTAAAATTCACAGGGATACCTGCTCTAGGTCTACAGTACGTATTAAAGATAAGCAGCGGCAAGCACACGGGGAGCCTGCACAGAATAATACCTGAACGTTGCTGAAAGTAAGAAGTAGCCGCTGCAGCACTGTAGACTCGTAATCGCCATTACTCCTCATATAGCCTCAGCATGGACCGCACAGAAAACACCGTCATCAACAGCTTTTCTCTTGTTGTGTCAGCTACTGTTAACCGCGGTAACTAGCTGTCACGTGACATACCGGCTGTTGCCTAGTAATGAGTGTGTTTACAGAGCCGTTCCGTAACAACGACCGTCTGAGCTGGTTTCACAATTCTGGCTGTAAGCAGACATATTACAGTATGTTTATATATATATTTCGTATCCAAAACTACTGAGAAGATTTCGTAGAATTTAGAATTCCTAGAGTCCACGCGACAGAATATTGTGCGAAATTAATAATGACGGAAGTCGATACAGTAAAACTTGTACTTTATACGAAGCTCAGACAAAACTTTATGGAAAAGTTCAGTTAACTGCTTAATTAAATAAATTGATACACAGCAGAAAATGTTGAAATCCGATGAAGTTTATACGAAACATTTTTAGATATGGTGCATATGTAACAAAACGTAAGGAAAAATTCGATAGTACCATATTTGTATTTAAATTGTCATTGCAAGAAGAGAATTGTATCTGCAACAGATGAATGACAAGGCCAGCAATGTATGAAAAATTGAAAGTAACACATTTTGAAATGCCGCACTTCGGGCACAACTTAGATCTACTTTGTCACTTTCATATTTATCAAAACCCACTTCTTTTGAAACGATAGAAAGATGCGCTTAAAGTAAGCATAGTAGAACGACGATTATCCGCATCCCAGTTTTCCCAATCGCTAATTAACCTAAGCTTCTTACACCGGAACGCTTGTGAGGCTTACCATCTGGGAAATGAGTTTCGCCTACTAAACAAATATCATTTTTGGAGCTTTTTAAATAAAGTGTCTGGAAGTTATTTATAATTATATTTATTATTTTTTGTATTTCACCCGTTTAAAGCATTTTCATGGATAAGAATTTAATGCATTTATCAGCCTACTATATTATCCTAGCCACTTTTGTCTCTAATTATTTCGAAAAATCTGCGTTCTACTGCATAAGGTTCCAAATTCTTTCTTTCCTGGTTCTTACTGCACGGTAAATCGGTGTGTCTCTGGCATTGCTGAAGTTTTTGGCAGTTTGGTGATGTGGTAAACGGTTAGTCTTATGATGTCTGTGGGCGTCAATGGCTACTGCAACAGTCAACGAGCCGTTGAAGCAAGATTATTAATGTCCAATTTATCGTTTAGGGGATATTGCTGAACAGAAACAGTAGTTTGGTAGTGTTGCCATTATAGATGTATTAATGTGTCCTACATTACGATGCGATAAGAGCTTTGCCCTTTATTGATTACGACACCCTCAAGGCGTTCTAAATGTGTCTTGGAGGCGTGAACATTGGCCAAGTCATTGTGAGCGACGAGGTTTAGATGACGGTCTCACAGCGGATGTCCAACACAGATGGAGCTCTTTTTGTAGAACTCAAATCTTTCCTAGTTTTACCGTCTGTATTTTAGAGTAGCTAATAAAATTTATTTATGACCACCTATGTGGTCTAATGATCAGAGTTCCTGGCTGCAGATACAGATGTCCGGGTTCGATTCCCGGCGCTACCAGATTTTATGAGAAGTAGTGGGTCTGGAACGGGGTCTACTCAGCTTCATGAGGATAATTGAGGAGCTATTTCAAAGAAATAGCGGCTGCGGTCTAGGAAACCGAAATTAACGGCCTTGGGGATTCGTTACTCTGAACACGCGACACCCTCTATCCCCCTAAAGTTGGCACCAACTTCGCCGACAAGCGGCGGTCGCTCTGTTGGTGTAGTTCGCTTTAGGACTAAAACAACGGAGTTTTGTTTTTTCCTTTGGCACCACAGCCCCCAAGTTTGAGCCTTGACCTACCTCCATGAAACTCTCCGTTTCACTTCGGTTTACTAGATCTTAGCCATTCGGTAGGACTCCTTGGGCTGTTGATCAGCTCGTCGAAAGGCCTCTACCTGTATACAAACGCAGGAAAAGAACATACGCAAACACTGAACATCCATGCCCTCAGTGGGATTCGAACCCACGATTCCAGCTTCCGAGCGAGCGAAGACAGTGCATGCCTTAGACCGCTCAGCTACCGATACCGGCACTAAATTTATTTATTTATGCAAAATGTAATAATTCTCTATTAGTTTATATTAACTGGAAAACTCAGATACTTTACATAAGTAAAGCTAATTGTTATCGTTTTCTTTATTTGTATAAAGTAGAGCATATAACAATTATGCATTATATGAAGTTTGTGTCTATCTTCTCGACAATCTTTTCTTCTTCGTTCTCCTTCCGAAATTTGCAAAGGAATTTTCTGAATTTTATAATTTAAGGGAAGCATCTTCAAAGAGAAGCTGCTCTGTTAATTTGATTTTTCTTCATATCGGTTCAACGTAGCTCCTTTGCGTGAAGCTTAAATATAAATTGATCTATTTCATCAGGAATGTCTGAAGGATTTATTGTTTCAGAATTAATTCTCAAATCGAGCTTGAAGACAGATCTGCTTTAGAAGAAGATTGTAAGTTGCACGTAGGTTATATATTAAGTTCAGTGAAATTATAGTGAATATTAGATTTGATAAAACAAGGAAAACAATTGGAGACGAATATCTCTTACAAGAAAGTCGATCATTATCTTCCAGATCATAAGGTGTTACGTCCAATACATCGCAGTCTTAATATTCACTACCTTTCTAGCCTAGAACCACATCCATCCACTTTCCCAACTTAGATAAATTTACCCTGAAAACGGACGCAATATGATCCTCCGAAACACATACTACACGGCGTAACATCCGTGAAGGTAGCAGTGTTAAGGCACAACTGTGTATAAATTCATGCTTCCTCTAATGAAAACCGGAGTGAGAGACAGCAAGGGCTCCCTAATTTGGAACAAGTATGACGTGGAACTAATATAAAATGGTCACTAGACGTATCCTGGCAACGGATTTATCACGGTCTCGTTGTAACTTCAAATCACATGTGAAGTCTTCTTATCAGAATCTAATTCCTTTCTTGCCATTATTCTTAATCACCTTCGACTGACATTACCAGAAGTCGACCCAGTGCTCTTCCGGCTACTGTTCCGTACTCGCCGCTACTCTGTTTCTACTACCCCTGCCCTGTCAAACACATCTTATAAACATTTTGCACGGACCCAATGAAAAACATCGTCTTCTGTTGTCCAGAATGCGTGTTTGCTGGTCCGTTACCTAGCAATGGATTCCCTTTTGTTGTTGAAGGCTTGTGTTGCGGGAATGTGTTTACCGGCCCATTGCCCAGCACGTCACAATATGGTGTAGTCTAATGAAACATTTAATCTCTCTTAAGTATTTCATCATTACCCATTGCACTGCTTAACCAATGATTTTTTCTATAGCATGTTATAAGTATGGCAGATCCATGCGTCCTGACAGAATTTCCCAGAGAAACGAAAAAAAAAATCTTGTTCTAGACGGTTACTTAATTACAAGACACCTGGTGACGTTAATTAAGAATTGAGCGATGAATATTTTCATCGAAACTTCCCAAACGTGGCATTCCTATGCGTCATTACAGAATTTTCAGGGAAAACTGTACTCTTCGTTTAAGTGCGGGACAACTCTCCCGTGATATGTATACAGCTGCTGTCTTGTAGTGCACTCAATTTCACCTGTTACTTTACGACATGCTTCGGCAACATAGTGCCATCATCAGGTGCCCTAATTACGCTAATCTAAAAAGTGCGTATTTGTCACATACAATGAATTTACACACACTAAACTTGTTAAGATTATTCATCTTATGTGTCATAATTAAAACTTGTGTGTGGTTCTTCCACTGTGGGGGTCGTTTTTCTTATATTCTGCGTAAACCGTGTCTTGTGATGCGTATTCCCTTCCTAGCTGCGAGTGTTGTAACTCTCCGGAAATATCCGGAAAAATGGTACAAGGCGTGGAAATTCAAGATTCCTGAATTATTTGATATCTAGGTCCGCTAACTTGGGACTTCAACCAAGATAATTTTCATCTCAGTTCTTCATATACGCAAGACAAGTCTGTACACAGATTTTCGGAATAACGGCAGAAGCGATTGGAGTGTGGGGCCCTTCGATAATTACAGGATTAACTGAAGAGACTGCTTATAACATCTTGCAGTTCCTCAAATACGCCAGATTTACTACTCCCGAGAGAACTTCTGGAATATTTTTACAAGGCATTTAGATGCTCTTTACTTACGGGGCACAGGGCAATACAAGTTGGGACTTCAGCCATTCATATCATCACAGCAACTTCTCAAATATGACAGATCTGTGTCCCGACAAAATATTTCCAACGCAGTCCCGACGGAATTTTCCGGGACATCTGTACAAGATATTCAATTACGTGAAGGAAATGCCATTAAAAAACTAAGAATCAATCAATCAGTCTGTAATATATGTTGAATTAACGTTAGTAGACCTTCAAACTTGAATCCGATTTATTATTTTCTTAAGCACCCTGCTGTATCTGTTTGTGATGTCTAACGCACATGGCCTGTGGGAGGTCTATTGTGACGAGCTGTCATGTTGGCCTCTGTTATAATCGTAATCAAGCTGAACAACAGGTGGTTGCCTACAGGTATTTAATATTCTACATTCAAGTGTGGTAATCCTTGTGGGAATTTGAATAACGCAATATTTCCAACACAGGCACAGCCACGGCCACTCAGTGTGGATTTACACCTCACGTTGCTTTCATAGATACAAATAATGTAAGTTGCACTTTTAGTTAATTAATAATAATTTAGCCACATTAACGTTCTAGTGTTTTCTTTTTCGGTTTTAAGAATATCAGAACTGTTAAGTAATTTTAGGGCATAACACTTCTATGAGATTCTACAAATATCTTTCTGTTAACTTGGAAAGAAAATATTTTTATTTGTTCGAACTGGAAACCCCCATCAAGTTCACAGCTAGCGATAATCTAGCCTGTTATATTGGTATGTGTATACAGGACATTTATCTCAGTGGTAAAGCAATTAGTTTTAAATATTCATAAATATGTTAAATCACCTCCACAGAGGGCGCCGACTCAGTTGGGAGGATAATATAAGCTGGACCCTAAAGGCACGTGGCACTGGGAAGTAGACTGGTTTCTTCCGGCTCGGAATGGGCTCCGGCAGGGGAATCTTGTGTCATGAATGTAGGCCTACATAGTATGAAGAAAATTCTATTTGTGACGTAATCTCATTGAACCTGAACGTATATCCTGTTCATACGTTTTCCGTTTAACACAGGTTACAGCCAGATGAAGAGCATCCCCCTCCTTCTACATAATTTCCAGTTCATGATTTGCTGACGCTGTGGTAGTCAGGGCTGCTGACAACATCGTTAAATAAACCTTAAACAATTAACAAATTCGAATGATAACACACACAAGAGTAATCATGAATGATTATCGGTTTCCATAGCAACTACTAGCCTAATGTCAAAGTGCGTGTATACCGACAGCATTATGTACTCTTATAATACAATTAACTTTGACTCTTTTTTGTTTTCCAACATTGCCATTTGTGTTTTAAAACTCAGCCGAGCCAATTAGATGTAGCCATGATCAAGTAGTTTGTTTGTATAATATGTTTTTATACTGAAATAAACATCGGGCTGTGGAAATCTCAAATTGATGAATTAAAAGAGCGCAAATGAACGCGTGGATATGAACTTCCGTCGTTTTATTGTTGTAAAAACAGTGGTTCAACGTCATCAGTTATTATCAATTTTACACATAACTGTTTACTTATGACATGAAATATTGATGGAAAACTCTTATTATAAAACAAATAGATAGTTAAAATGTAAATAAATAGTATAAGTCGACCAGGTGGAACTAGTTTAATATGAGTAAGTAAAGGTTTTGTGTTTACTCCTATTAAACTAGCCAGATTTGGACGTCTGCCAAATGTATTAAGAGCCGTGACGTTTGATGAACCGCTTATAAAGATAAGTGGATAATAGTTTTAGGTGATAACAAGTAATTCAGACAAGGAATGGACTAAGCCCAGTACAGATTTTTAAAATATAATCATAAAATTTCTGAGTTATTACATTCCATAGTCGATGTGCACAAGTTATGCAATATTATATAGTTATTTTGCGCCTGCGAAACCTACTTTCTGCTATACCTGGGCAAGTGGTAGCGTTGTTGATCAAGGATTCCTGTTGAGGCCATTGCATTTCTCAGTTGACCTAATCCTTCCAACATCAAAATAGCTCTGGGGTCCACTCAGAAATCTTCCTGGGGTTAAAGGCAGCAGGCGCATAAGACTAACAACCTCACCGTCATCTGTGAGCCGATTGTCTAGAAAATGTGGGAGCCTCGACGTCTCACAAATCTATAGGCCTCCATGGCCTATTACACTGATAGCTTATTTTTAGTAACGTTGCTCAGTGCCAGATTTAATATTTTGACTTTAGGCTCGCGGGCCACATTTTGCATACCGCTGGTATATCACATTTAACCCTTGGATAACGCGACTGCTATTTATTCAGATTGCATCTCTTCGAAGCTCAGTCGGTTAGGAAGATGTCTACTGAACTACACGGTACTAAAAACCAGAAAGTCATATATCACCGTCAGAAGGATCTGAGCTCTCATATATTTGGTTTATTTTGTCGATATTAGTGCTGTCAAGTGTAGGAGTGACTCATAAGACGGGGTTTGGATTCGATGAGTGGATTTATTGCACCTTATACATTCACACCCTCGCGACGAGCTGATCACCCGCCCAAGGAGTCCTACGGAATGTGTAAGATCTAGAAAAAGCGAAGTGAACGGAGAAGTTCATGGAGGTAGGCCTAGGCCCACTGGAGCTGTAGTGCCAAGGGGAAAAAATGCATTCACACGACTCGGGATTACAGCGCTATCGCTTATTTACAAACTTAAAGTTCACCTTTGCACACACCCTAAGGTTCTAAGTCTTCACTAGTCGTATCCAGGCAACGGATTTATAACAGCCTTACTGTAACTTCAAATCACACATGAAGTCTTCTTTGCGCGGTCTAATTCCTTTCTTGCGATTTCTTCTCAATCACCTTCGACTGCCATCTCTAGAACTCAACCCAATTCTAATGCTAGTAGCTTGAGATCCTCGTTATATAGCCTCGAGGCGGTTCGACAAAAAACATAGCTTCCTCTATTGTTGCGAAGGCATGTTTACAGTACTGGTGCATGGTAACCAAAGTTATTCAATTGTTGCCTGCGTATTCGTTGCCGCGGGAATGTGTTTATCTAGTCGTTGCCTAGCAATGGGTGTTCACGTTATAGTATCAACTATCGTGGTCGAACCAGGAATCATTTTAATATATTAATTGCACTGTAATCAATATGCCATTGTCGCAATGAATAGATAATCTGTGGTGATTTGTTATTTGGAAACATGGAGTTGTGTTTTTTTAAGGCTGTCATGATATTAAACTACAGAGCTCACAAAACCCATGGAAATCCTGAATAAAATAGCCAGTACGTTATCATATACTCAAAGCGAGTGTGTTCGGAAAACAGGTTAGTATGGTTATAGCTCTTCATGTTTTCTGTCCGTTGTGTATTTACATGTAATGAGTCTGTTACGTGAAATTAAAGGCGGGTACGGAAGAAAGATGACGTGCCTCTTTTAACCGGATATTTTGGTAATATCTGGTACCTATCCGGGATTGGAAGCCGGTCACGGTAGCCGAGCGGTCTAAGGCATGCACTGTTTTCGCTCGCTCGGAAGCCGGGATCGTGGGTTCGAATCCCACTGAGGGCATCGATGTTTGTGTGCGTTTTTATGTGTTTATCTACAGGTAGAGGCCTTGCGACGAGCTGATCACTCGCCCAAGGAGTCCTACCGAATGTGTAAGATCTAGAAAAACGGAAGTGAACGGAGTTCATGTAGGTAGGCCTAGGCCCACTGGGGCTGTAGTGCCAAGGGAAAAAAAAAATCCGGGATTTGAAGCCTCATACCACCGACCCTTTGCGTAGTTGAGACCCGCTTGGTGACACGTCTCTTCGTTTAATTTTCAAAGCTACTTATTATAGTACAACTTATAATTGCTTTGGATCTTGTGAAATCAAGCGATTAACATATTATTAACAAAACAGTGATGGATGTGTTGAGTACGCTTGGTAAAATAATAATCAAACACAAGAATTCGTTTGTACGAGGTTGGCAGCGCTAATCCATGCACACGCTTGGCTTATCAAAGCGGTAAGTGTCAGAAGATAACATACGCTTACGTATGGCTGCCCCCACCACACCATATGCAACGTGATTCACTTGACGAACAAGCATAGGAACATAGCCTGATTTTTAGTGGAGTTGTTACCGAGAACCCCCAGAGATTCTGTACATTTTACTCAGCTCATCATGCTGAAAAGCTTGGCAGTAGTCGTCTGACTCTACCTGCTGTAACGTCAATATACACGTGACACTAATATTCCAATGTCAATTTAATATTAACGTCCAGAAACGGTACGGATATTGTCGTGGTAACTTTCTGCGATTTATTATCGAAGGATATCGAACATGCTGATTGAAGGGTTTCGTTATTTAACTCAGTATCGACAGGCCTAGAGAGACACCAGGGAAAGAGCTGAAGCGCAACTTAATTTGCTTTAGTATTGCTATGTCACTGCTGAAAGCAGGAATAGTGGAACATGAGCCAGACGTCCGTTGATGAGCAACGGCTAAGTGAACACTAGTTTCCTTTACAACAGATAGCAGCGAACTAGTCATTAGCAGGTTACAAGTTACTAAACACAAGATTCCCAGGCAACCAAACGGAGAATTTAAAGAAATGAACTGTTGGACGTTGTTTATTCTATGCGGTCAGCCTAGCGATTTTAAGAGTAGTAGAATTCCAGGTAGCAGAGAGCCCGATCCAGAATTCGAGAGACAAGAGATCGGCCTGAGATTGAGACAACAAGGGGAGATTTGTTATAGGTAAATGTAAAGCTATCCCTATAACAGGCCGTGGAAGCCCATAAGGTTGTGAGACGTCGAGACTCCCACATTTTCTAGACCATCAACTCACAGATGGCGGTGAGGTTGTCATCCTTACGCGCCGGTCGCCCTTACTCCCAGGAACACTCATGGTACTCATTTCTGTTAGAGGCTGAGTCGACCCCAGGGCCATAGTGCGGCTGGAAGAATTAGGTCAATTGAGAAAATCCACATATGAAATAAAAAAAATGTGTATAACTGTTATGGCAGCTGGTTACTGTGACACAGTGTACTGGAAATGTCCTCTTGTCCTCGAAACCGGGTAGGAACAAACAAACTATATTAACAGCTGAGCATCTAATTAACCTAATGCAATATGATATGTTTATTGAAATAAAAAATATACGGCCTGCAGTTACAACTGGTATGAAATTGGATTACATTGTTCTCACAGTAGTAATGACAAAATATATGCCTTTACAGTCTCGTGTTTCTCTTTAAACAACGTGAAAACTTTCTAGCTGCTCACTAAATCATCTCATATATGCTTCTTGTAACTGATAGATTTTAGATCTATTTACAGGAGGGGGTTTCACTGTCGCTTTGTTCTGATTTCTTTTATAGTTGGTATTGAAATATTTTCTAATCCTGTCCCACTGAAGGCATGTAAATTTTGTAGAAACTGGCTTTACCTGTCACCGATTTAGATGTTATTCAATACTCAGAAACCAACAACGGTCTTTTCCTCCTTGACATTACAACCCTGGGTGGGCCTTAGTCTTCTTCAAGAGAATCTTCCATTCGTCTCATCTAGCTGCAGTAACCTGCAGTCACCTTCCATTCCCTGCAGCTTACGCTTGTAGTTTCCTCTTAAATATTTGTATATTGAAAGTACATTCCAACTACCTATATACAATTCATTCTTCTGCCATTTTACTTTTCGCCATTTCTCGCCTGGTTGTCGCCTGTCGATCCGTCCGATTTCCTCTATTTTACTTCCCATAACAGTACGTAGAATTTTTATGAGGCTGGGTCGTTAGCTGCACGCTCAACCCCCAACCTGGAGGGCCAGGTGATTATCTATTGGGTTTTCTTTCCCTAGCCCGTGTAGATCCCTCTACCAACTGCAGAGCCGCAGTTCTGGTTTTAGTCCACCCAGGGTATTTTATCTCTCCGGTGCCCTCCAATATTTGGTGAGCTTTCCGCCATCCGCCATCTGGGGGAGGCGCCCGATAGCAGACCAGAAACTCGACACGGGCAACAATGGTGTACCGCACAATAATCGATTTCATTTCCAAAGCAACTTATGCTGGATCAACCATATGTGAGCGCAGTGTTTCCAAGCCGACTATGTAAAAACTACAGTTTTCCTGGTAAGTAAAGTGGAAAGTAAAGGTATCCCCGTAACAGGCCGTGGAGGCCCATAGGGTTGTGAGATGTTGAGGTTTCCACATTTTCTAGACAATCGGCTCGCAGTTGGCGATGAGGTTGTCAGCCTTACGCGCTCGCCGTCCTTTACTCCTAGGAGTTTTGCTGATAAACATGAATATTTTTTTTTCGCTTTGATTTTTTTTGTGAAGCTGTTGAGGAAAATCAAAGTGATGCTCCGTACTACCCCGTCTTCCCATATATTTAATCCTACGTTTTTTTAATTAATGGCTTTATATTCAGGATCTCAAGGTTAAATTATGTAAAGCAACATATGCANATTCTTATGTGACATCCGCCTGAACCTTTAGTGACCACACATGGAAACACAATAACGGTGTGACGTAGAATTATATGCATTGAAAATACTTCAAATCGACTGCAACAGACTCCGGCTGAATTGTAGGGCGGTTTGAAAGCCCTGCTAATTGATTCTGGCAGGATTGAGGGGGGGGGGGGGCATGAACGCACAGTGCATTGGTCGACCCAATCAAATGACAGATACGGAGACAAAAGAGCATCGGGTGGCAGATGATATATTGAAAAGGATTCCTCGCCGCTATTGGGACCGCCGCATTGACAGTGGCTTTCATAAGCTTCAAAAGATGTGTACTGCCGTTATCCAGAACTTCCAAAATATCTCTGAGCCTACATGCATGTAATTGGTATGGTTATATAGCGTGATTTCATTTTTAAGAGCTTAGATTCTGAGCGTTCGAAGATTCTGTTAATGATATAGGTACATTTTTTTTAAATATTGTACAATATTTATTAACATATTTAAAGTCTACCCTGGTGGCATTGAACGCGCAGTTTAAGGCACGAAGTATCCTCGTCCTCTGAAACACTGGGAAATGCGGGTTCGAGTCCCAATCGAGGCATGAATGCTTTTTTTCCCTCTGTTTATATTATGTGTAGGTAGCGGCCTTGCGACGGGCTGTCCTACCGACTCTCTGTAAATTTCATAATTTCATAACTAATTCTGAATGGTAATAGGCCAGTCGGTCTAATTCGTCATGACCAGGGCCCTGATTTTGATGACCTGAAAATATTTAAAAAATGACCGAAAACAATCCAGAAAAAAGACCTAAAATGTAATATGCAGGGCTCGGATTTTGATGATCTGAATAAATTGACCTATTAAATGACCGCAAATATCCAGAAAAATGACCCAAAGGAGAAAAGAAAGAACACTTCGCTTCCATGTTATTCACATTTCAGAAAAAATATGAAGAAAAATTCCTTAAAATGGCCAAAAATGACAAGAAATACCCTTGAAAGTCCAAAAATTTACCAAAAAATTACCCCCAAAATGAAAAAATGACCTTAAACCTAAAAATGTCAAAAATAACAAAAAATATCCTATAAAATTTACATTTCTGTAACCAGCAGCTCATAACCGATATTTATATATTTAAGAGCATCGCATAGGATACAAGTAAAAAGAGATGACATGTCATCAAAATCCGGGCCCTGGTCATGACAAAAAGAAAAAAAAGGTCAGATCTGGATCTAGGCGCAAATGGGAACAATAAATTACCAGAGTATGTGGGCCCATATTTAGGTGACTAAAGACTTGGCCCAATACCGGCCTCTTTTCAACATGCTAATGATTTAGGATTTAAGGTTCTCACAGCGGCGGATAAAAAGAGTTATATGTCTTCTGCGATATGACTCCATGTAGTCCTTTGAAACTCAAAATGCTCTTCGGGGGAACACGTCGCCTCCATCTTCGGAGTCGAAAAATAGCTCAAACAAGAGACCTGCACAAAGCAGGAAGCATGTTCCTCCGAAACGTCATTGGTTTTCAGTGGATTACGTTGTGTTATATCTTCACCCTAAATGCTCTTCTGTAACTGAGTATAAATGGCAGATAATTTCTTGGCCAGCTGCACTACTTTTAGCTTCTCGAGAAGGACTCGGCCTCGTAGAGTTTCTTTCAAGTCAGCTCTTCTGTGCATTGTATTCATGGTTGTGAACACATAGAATACATTACAACAAAGCTTTATACAGGTTTTGAAAAGCGTTCTGCGTGAAGTAGATATTTCTAGAATCGGAATTAATCACGTTACCATGGAAATGCATTTTCTTTTTCAGTTTTACCTGAATATTACAGTGGTATGTCATTTAGGATAAAGACCTGAACTATTGGTGGTTTGTAGAGATGGATGTGAAATAGGGCAGCCTCAGCGACTGCAGCCATATGTAAAATTTAGAGAGGCCTATTTAATGAGCCAGAATGGTACCTCTCCACGCCCTTGTTTGCCCATCGGTGCATAATTAAAAACAAAGGACTAGCTGAGTCTTTAATTAGCGAGCGTGTTTGTTCTCTGGAACACGGAAGTCGTCCATCTTGCCAAAGAGTTACATAACTACCACTGCCCCTCAAATAACACAAACATTGTTAAGAAGGCTGTTTCAATCCACCAAACCGCCAATCTCACGGCTTCTTGCACCAACCTGAAGCAGCCTCATGTGTGACGAAGGTTCATAAACCTTCATTTACGTCTGAAATCTCTTTATATGTGAGCCGTGTACAGAATTAATTCACAATGAATGGTAATGCCAACATATCTGCATGCTTTAGCCATGGCACTAAATAAATTTCGATTAAATTTGGTATTGCTAGTCGATATAAAATTTGGTGATTTCTTTGACGCTCCTTAGTGATTATAATCATCATTTCACCCGAAGTTATAACTTATATATTTTATAAAGAATCGTTACAATGAAACTAAACTGAGAATACAATATATAGAACTAATATTGATGTCCCGAATTCGATTCTAAGACATACGGAATTTCTGGTGGAGTAAGTGGCACTGGGGCGCATTTTCTCCTAGTACTTTAGCATCTTCTGCCAATTTTTATTCCACTAAATGCCCCATATTCATTAATCATACTGCTATCAACGCTATATACTCTGCACACTGGCAGCACCTTAAAGCAATCCGTCTCACTTCACCAGAACTCAGAAGGAGAAAGCAAGAAAAACATACAGAAAATTTTGTTGTGTACCAGGGTTCGGCTGTCCTTGTGTTTAGGTAAGCACCGCTCATAGCGGCCTCCGTAGTCTAGAGGTAACTTTCCCACCTCATGATTCAAGTTACGCGGGTTGAAACCCGGCGGAGGTCGTGGAATTTTTAAGGGCGGAAAAATTCAAG
Source organism: Cryptotermes secundus (assembly GCF_002891405.2). Taxonomy (NCBI): domain Eukaryota; kingdom Metazoa; phylum Arthropoda; class Insecta; order Blattodea; family Kalotermitidae; genus Cryptotermes; species Cryptotermes secundus. The sequence goes on from NW_019721760.1 coordinate 207,192, forward strand.
GAACAAGTCCTCCGGGAGGGACTTTAAGCCGTGGGTCCCTTGTCTAGGAGACCTCTGAGCAAAATTATTAGGTAAAAACTTTCCCGCCTCTGGTAGATGGGGGAAGTATCAAGGTACCGAGGGCCGACCTCGTTGGCTCAACGGGGCTGATAGCACGCACCGTCCACCGGTAAGGTATGGGGACAGTAGAAATTAATGGAGGACGCACAATGGACCAATAACTGACCTAAGTGCATGGGGAAACCCACCCCCTCCAATAATAATAATAATAATAATAATAATAATAATAATAATCACTGCTGATAAAGAGACTAAGAGTTTCAGACATTCTTAAATGCCTGTCTCCGTCGAGAATCACACCCAGATTCTCCGGCTTTCTAGCCCGTAACCTAGCCGTAATAATGAACTTCATCATTTAATTTCTTCATATAGTAATTTTTTTTTCCTTGGCGCTACAGCCCCAGTGGGCCTAGGCCTACCTCCATGAACTTCTCCGTTCATTTCGGGTTTTCTAGATCTTACACATTCGGTAGGACTCCTTGGGCGGGTGATCAGCTCGTCGCAAGGCCTCTACCTGTACACAAACACAGAAAAAGGCACACAAATATCCATGCCCTGAGTGGGATTCGAAGCCACGATCCCGGCTTCCGAGCGAGGGAAGACAGTACACGCCTTAGACCGCTCGGCTACCGTGACCGGCCTAGTAAAATTACAGTGACTAAATCAAGAACAACGAGGTTAGATGGACATGTAACTTGCAGGTGAAAATGAAAAATGCAAATAAAATCTCATTTGGAAAGCCTTAAGTTAAGGTACGTACCGTTTGTGATGTTTAGACTTAAGTATGAGATTAAAATGGATCTTAAATAAGAGTATATGGGCTGGCTTAACTTGTAATTACTATAGTATTCTGACGATGGTGTATAACACACTGATATATTGGGTTTCTGGACTTTATCCATCGTCCTAGTTTTTAAGATAACAAATAAAAACACGACGTTTCGGAAACTGGATCTGTTTCCGTCCTCAGGTGAAGGAAAAGGGGGAACACCTATTCTGTTGGGTCCGTTAGAAAGAGCTAGCCTCAATTCCGAAACGTCGTGTTTTTATTGTTATCTTAAAAACTAGGACGATGGATAAAGTCCAGAAACCCAATTTATCAGTGGCTTAACTTGGCTCACGAAATATGCTTATGTCGGAATTTTGTGAACATAATAATGAAATTGTGAGTTCCCATAAGAAAATAAACTATTTGATCAATTAAGAGACTATCTGAATTTTCAAGGAAACCCATATTCTCTATATTTAGGTTAGTAATTTGTTTACTGTATTGAAAGCAATAAATTTAGAAGATAATTGACATAATTAATGATGCATGTATCTGTTTGTTTACAAACTTGCTGGTCTTATTGGTGTTTTGCATGTAAGGAACGCTTCATTCTGTTCGGTTCAGTGGAATCGCATCTCAAATCGAAACCGACATCCATTCAAATGCAAATCACCACTTCTGAAACTTGACCGTTTCATGGACTAAATGGAAGGAGGGGAAGTTCTGGAGAGAAATGTGTTAGAACGGTGTTCGGTATCGTGACGCAAAGTTTGTGTGTTCTCACGGACGTCATTCGCAAGCGATTGCATGATGGAACATTCCTATTTATCAGTTAATTTACGTCATCGAGGCAACGAGTCTCTCATCCCAGACATATCGCGTTGAAACACTGCCTTCATTCTAATTACATGCATGAAGCGAGGACGGGGCAGCACTGACATGGGCTGGCCTATTTCAAGGCCCTATCTCGGCATTCGCCAAGTGAGACTGGGTAAAACTGGAGAGAAACATCAGAACAGTCGTTACTGAAATGAAATGTGAATCCAGGATCTTCGCAAATGACGCTGGGGTGGTAACAACTCATCCCCGACAATCAGTGTGTCATTTTGTGTGCTTTAGCGAAATTTAAAACAAGAAATTTAGGGAAGAATTAATGGTCTACTTTCCTTGATACGACACGGATCGCATAGAAAACCACGGGTCTAGAAATTCTTCTATTGTGTTTGTATTCGATGCCATGTTGACGTTTTACTGTGCAGTTGCCTAGCAAGGGAAGGGAGATGGAAGGGATTTGTGAAGTACGCCGTTGAGATGGGTTCAGGTGTCACGATGTACTTACCAAGTTTCACAAATATTGGTTCAGGCATTAAGAATTGATAAGAGAGACAGAGAGCATGACGAGTGCATACACTTACTTTTATTTTTTCAAAATAAGGGAAGTAGGCTAAAATGTATTCCATCTTCTGGGATGTGGCGCGGGGTAGATCTTGTGTAAATCGACGTTTCGGAGGGATGAATCGCCTCCATCTTCAAGGTATAAAAACAGCTTGCGAGGAACCAGAGTGAGCGGATGGCTGCTTTGCTTCTTTCCCTCTCTGTTTTTTATTCCCTGCTTTCTGCACTGGTTTTATTTTTACTATATTTCTTTATATTTTTTCTTTACCTTGCTTTGTTTCTTTATCTCTTCTTCTGTTTGCTTATTTCTTCCATCCGGACACATTCATGACACACACATAATGTTCCTGTTATGTCTGACAGAAACATGAATTACGCATCAAGTTAACTGAATACACGGTTCAGTTTAGGGACTTTCCGAGTGGGCAGTGGACGTACCTTACCCGAGGCACCATGGTCTTTAAAATCACAGTAACAAAAAAAAAAAAAAATAACCTGAAATAACAGAAGTGAATATGATGGAAGACCGGAATCAATTCAGGAGAAGCCACGATAACTAACACTGCGTCACACCAGATATTCGCCCATAAAGTAAATTCGTTTAAGGTACACTTGGGCTCTAGTAGTCCTACACTAATCTAGCTGTCTAGACAGTACCGCGGCACAGATTCTACCCTTTCTCCTCACATTGCAGTGTTAAGGATACAAGCACAAAGAAAATATTCCTTTCGCATCCTTGCATATCAGTTATTGATTGAATAATTCACAGATAAGTGGACGCTGCTCATGGAATCCTCTAATATCGTACTTCAATAATCAGTATGCCGTTTGAGAACAGGGTGTTGAGAATATTTGGACCGAAGAGGGATGAAGTGACAGGGGGTTGGAGAAAACTGCATAATGAGGAGCTTCATAACTTGTACTCTTCTCCAAGTATAATTAGAATGACCAAGTCAAGGAGGATTAGGTGGGCAGGGCATGTAGCATGAATTGGTAGAAGAGAAAATGCATATAGGATATTGGTGTGAAAGTCAGATGGAAAGAGACCAATGGCAAGACCAAGGCGTAGGTGGGTGGACAATATTAAAATGGATCTTAGATAAATAGAATGGGATGATATGGATTGGATTGATCTGGCTCAGGATAGGGATCAGTGGAGGGCTCTTGTGAACACGGTAGTGAGCTTTCGGGTTCCATAAAATGCTGGGAAGTTCTTGAGTAGCTGCAGAATTGTCGGCTCCTCAAGAAGGGCTCAGCTCCATGAGTAATATAACGACACTACATCATTATTCTCTATCTAATTATCAAACGAAGGGACATATGATTCAAAATCGTAGGAACAACGTGAGAAAAACGTAAGAAAAATTCCTCTTACTAAGTTCAAGACGCGGGCAGCTAGGAAAGAGTGGTATTCCAGCTGAGAGGTCGGGCAAGTTCTGGCTACACGTCAGCACATGAATTTGATGTGTTACTCACGGCTTCTTATTTGGTTCGGATTCTTTGGAACAAACTAAGAGACAACCGGGGCATGTAGCACGCACAGGAGAGATGTGTAATATGTATACAATTTTAGTCGGAGAACATGAAGGGAGGCAACAGCTGGGGACGTGGGAGAATGGTATTAAAATGGACCTTCAAGAAATAGAGAGTGAAGCTGTGGATTGGATATATGCGACTCTTAGGTATTGTCCGATGGTTGGATTTTGTGAACACGGTAATGAACCAGCGGTTTCCGTTAAAGATGGGGAATATCATGACTACCTGAGCAGTTATTGGCTTCTCAGAGAGGACTTTGTTCCACGGAAGTAGGTAATTCATTTTCTTATTTATGAAATATTCGTAATTAGAGACACACATGCTACCTACTTGTGATTACTGAAAGGCAAAAGAATGTTACAAGTTCCATCCTTTCTCAAACCCATTTCCTATAATAATTATGGAAACATAAAGGCAAAACATTGCCTTTCCTGAGTTATAATTTTATGGTTGAAAATTATACACACTTTCATTCTATATAGTCTAATATTTTGTTGCTAAAACTAAAGCAACTTGAATTTGTACTGATTAGAGTCCCAGGTTATTTAGAGACACCAGACTTAAGGACAGTCGTTTGCTTCAAGGGAAACAGACAACGTTTTACCAGGTCGCTGGATTAGGCAGTCTGGATTCTCATGAATATTCAAGTCACAGAGCCCAGCCAGTCTTTTCTTGTAGTATGAGAACAGAACTTTTCCAGCCATCAGCGATACGGTAAAAAATCCTCGTTTATTTCAAAATAAAGTTTAAATTATCCTGCAGTTTTCAAGAAGTGAACCCATCGGCCTGACACGTAAATTAAATTATGAAACAATTACGATTTTAGTTATTTAGGAAGACACTTTGAATTAAGATTCTGCTTAATATAAGACTTCTACATATGTGCGAGTATGACAATAATAGGCACAACAGAAAGTTTTTACATAAATAGGCAACAATCGACCCATCATAATGCCTCAAGATACCTATGACAGTAATTATCCTAATACAAGTTTTCAGCATACACAAGGCAACAGTAGGCACATCACAAGGCCTCTACATACACCTGCCAACAATCTACTTATTAAATGTCCTGTGCACATACAGGGCAACAATGGACATATAAATAGGTTTTGTATGTTTTACTCTACAATTCAATGATTATGTTGAAAACTGTAAAAACTCCTCCTTGAAATTTCAGCGGGCTTTATGGTAGGCGTTAAATAACCTTCGAATCAACCAATCAAGGACCTTTGATACCAGAATTAGTCGTTTCAAAATGTCATGCAGTGCTACCGGGATCAGAATGTTGGAACTGACATTCGGATTTCCACACCTGGGAACTACCACAAAACACGAGTAGAGAAGCCTTACAAGTATATAGCCGGGGGTTCATGCAAGTCTCGATTGATCGATAAGGTGAACTGCGAGACTTGTGGACGAGCTCTCGTATTCTGCGAGAGTATGAAGGTGCTGCCATTCTGAGTATAGGCTTAGACGTAATCCGCAGAGTGCGTCAGCGTGGGTTATTCTTCCAAGAAAGATACACAACACTATGACGCACAAAGAAAATCATCAACTACGTTGATTTGTACTCTACTAAGTTCATGTGGCTTATTGTTTCTGCAGTAAAAGTTTTCTCTTTTTATGGAATATAGAGTATTGCTCCTTTGGGTTAGAAAAGTTTCTGCAATTGCGGATGATCTATCTGGAAAACTGCTTTAATGGAATATTACTTTTTTTTCCAAATTTAATGCTGTAGAAACAATGAAATGTAATGTCAAAAACACTCTCATGCATTACGAATTACCGGAAGTCACTGATGAGTGGGTGGAATCTGTGATTCTTATTCGGTAACCAGAATTTGAATCTCGTTCAGAGCATTGTTTATCCTAAATGAAATTTGTCGTGATTTTCCCATTCCATGACGTGAAAACTGCTGTAAAACATTGAAGTAGATCGTTGCATCTTCACCCCCAAATAACTTCCAATTATTTGCATCAATTTCCATCTGATTTATTGCTAATATCTTCTGCAGGCCATAAAACATTTCTCAATATCACATTCCAACTAACAACAACACATACATACATATATACATATTATTATCGTTCTGAAATAAACCGGGTTCACAAAATAAATCCCTAGGTTAAACAGCATCACAACCACATAATGTTGCATTTATCAAGTCTTACTGATACTGTAGGATTGTGTGATTTTATTTGATCATCCTCAATGACACTATGCGCCTGTCACACGATGTAGGTAGAACACGTGGCAGTATGTTTCGGTCTGCAAGCGACAGTCATCAGTTATATCAGTATGAGTACCTAAACAAAATCGCACGAACCTGGAATCGCTCGTGGCCGCGCCATAGCTCAAGCGGTTAGTCGCTGGCTTCCCAACGCGGCGGCCCGGCTTCGATCCCGGGTCTGGTGAAGTGGAATTTGTGATGGACAAAGTGGCGCTGAGGCAGGTTTTCTCCGAGTACTTCGGTTTCTCCTATTAACCTTCATTCCACCAATTGCTCCACAATCACCCTCACCTATCATCTGGGGCTGGTACAATGGGCCAGAAGTGGCTGCAGTACAAGGGACTTAGTCCCACCCCACTAGCAATAAAAGAATAATAAAAAAACCCAGAATCTCGCTAAAATGTTACGGAACACAGCATGAAGTGATTAGACACGATACGTCTGTGTTTTGTAAATAATACCAGAAATATTAAATAAAAGAAATTCCATAATTTACTAAAGAAACTTCTTACATGAAGTTGGTTGAGCCGGAAAATTGTGGTTTCAATTCCCGATGAGGTCATTGATTTTCTCAATTGACCTAATCCTTCCAGCCGCACTATGGCCCTGGGATTGACTCAGCCTCAGACAGAAACGAGTACCAGGAATCTTCTTGGGGGTAAAGGATGGCCGGTGCGTAAGACTGACAACCTCACCGCCATCTGTGAATCGACTGTCTAGAAAATAATGGAGCCTCTACTGTCTGTTACAGGGATAGCTTTACCTTTACTTTTATAAAGTAAAATATTGTAACGTGTTTACGTTACTGAATACGCCGTAGAGATCGTTAACTGGTTTATTGAACAATCTACAACTATCGGCTACACTTAATTATCACAACGTTACGGGTTTCCACACTTTACAAACCCTACCACACAATCTCTTAACACAATCTTCACTTGTCTTCACGTACTGATAACGCGGGAGCTATACAAGTCTCCCTGAAATACACACTCCGAGTATAACTGTACTACAGCAATCACTATGTCTGGAAAGCACACAATAAGTCTTCCGCTCGCTGACTTCTTAGTTATCGCACACTCGCAGGCTGCTATGTTTCAACTGAACTGTGAATAGCCTTCGCTGCTCCCTATGTAGCCTCGATCGGACAATACGGCCACGTAATAGGCACCCTTGTTGCTAGTGTGACGTGGCGTATAGCATAGGACGCTGTTGCTAGCGTGACGTCACCGCTGTTGATTAGCATTGCGTAGTTGCCAGGTTACGGGGCTCGGCTATCTTCGGCTCCGCTCGGCTCTCTTCGGCTCCGCTCGTGACGTCACCGCGCGTTGCGCATTGCGGGGTGA
>NW_019721760.1:223293-252250 GCF_002891405.2 Cryptotermes secundus
ATCCAGAAGTACATAGTTGCCCTGTTTACACGCGTTTTACATTCTCGAGACACAGTCCCTGTGCGCACACTGCATTCCCACATACATTCTCGTCATTGCGCGGGCGAAACTCCACACTGTCTCCTTGTGAGATACACGTTTGTGTACCTTCGAACCGCTTGCAGTGTATCGTCGAACGAGAGACAGATTTTTGAAACCATGAATGCAAAATGTTCCGGAAAGAAGCGCTGCAGAATTGCTTTATGTTATTAACCAGAGTTTGGGCGAAGAGACTAAGGAAAACTTCGAGCAATTATTTTGTCGCAATAGCCAGCTTATGATTCGATATATGAATACAAGAATTCCAGAATAAGTAGAGAGAATGCTAATCTCCCTACCGGGAAGTCTGAAGTCCAACTTATCATTTATGAATAAACAAAAGAAAATACAATTTCTGACTTACCTGCACCTTAACATTATTCACGTTTTTAAAAATTCATTTCATGGGACAGATGTCTCATATACGCGTTTCCTCGTCAAGCGGTCTGTTAGAGGGATGAAGCTACCACATAAATTTATGTTTACCCCTTACGCTGCTGTGATGGAACACAATTCCTTATTTCATAATCTTCTTCACCAGAAACGCTGGATGCTAGACAAAACAAAGGGCACCATTAGTGTCTCAGTTATGGATTATATTTCATCTCTCTTTTGTTTGTAAAATAGTCTGACTTCTATGAAACATCTTCTACGTTTTCTTACATACACTCAACTTTTAAACGAAACCTTGAAGCGGTATTTTTGTTACATCACAAGGATCATAACTTCCATAAAATCTACTTTAATTATGCATGTTATTGGAATATAAGTTCCCACCTGAGTACTTAGTACTTAGTATGCAAATTGCTTGAACAATACATATTAAACTCCTAAAGCTAGGAATTAATAATATCGTGGCTGAGTAACGTAAAGTGTTTCCTTGGTAGCTTATTGAATGATGTGTCTTCATGTAGGCACGTGTCTTCATGTAGGCATGTGTCTTCATGTAGGCATGTGTTTGCATGCAGGCACGTGTCTTCATGTAGGCATGTGTCTTCATGCAGGCACGTGTCTTCATGCAGGCACGTAAAATAAGGAAAACATGCGTATAACCTAGAGGATAAGTAACAAACTGAAAGTAATTTTATTGTAAATTTGATAAACTGACCTCACAATGTCTTACTATTCTCTCTCCCCGGACTTCAGTAAGTTCCGAGTTTCTTAATCAGAACAGAATTTCCTTCTTCGGTTGGGCGTTGAATTGTTCTTGTAACGGTTCTGTTCCACGATTCTTGTTGAATTCAGAACCAGTTTAATAAATGCTAAGTTTTCATTTGTGCCAGATATATTGATTGATTTGCTCCTTAACTTGAACACACATTGCAGTCAATGACTCTCCCTGGTCTTTCTAATTTGAAAAATTTTCCCATCTATTCACAGGCTTCCCACTACTTCACACAGTTTTCATATTGAACTGTCATAATTCCCTACGTTTTACTGGCTTGAAACCCTCTGACCACGGAAATCGGATCACAGATTGAATATCGTGTTTTTCTGTTATATGACACGCCTGTGGCTCGGTAGCTAGGTACCAACATTTTGGAGGAATCTGTAGCCTTGACCCTCAGTGTAGATAACCTGAAGATGTCAAACTGCACGGCTTCACATTCAATAAGACCTTATTCACGTTCACAGCTGTCAGAACCTGAAATCTCAGATCACATATTGTTTTTTGATGCTTATTTTCGTTGGAGTATTATCCATCTTAAACATGTCAATGTATTATTGACTATTGAAAATACAGCGAAAACCGACTAGATGCAATTGAGAGAAGCTTAATTTTGTTTATTTCGGTGATATTTATTTCTAATTGTATAAAAATAATTTCATTGGGATATATGGAATGTGTTTGGACCGTGTAAAGGATTATATGAAAGTAAGACAAGAAACTATGTTAAGAAATAATCGACTACTCTCCTTGAGATGATACAGACCGCAGAAAACGACGCATCCAAAAATGCTTCTATTTTTGCATATTTATTTGTTGCAACACTAACTTTTTTACCGGGCTGTTGCCTAGCAACAATAGGGGATTTTACATAGCCATTGCCTAACAACGTTAAAGGGATACAAATATATACACACAGCCTGATGGGAGAGATTTATGAAGTACGGCATAGAGATGGGCTCAGGCGCCATGATATACATACGAAGTTTCATAAGGGCTGCTTCAGCTATTCGCAAGTTGATGAGGTGTGAATATACAGATACACGGACAACATGGAGGAGATCGCTTAAACGTACTTCTATTTTTTTAAAATAAGGAAAATTGGAATAAAATTAGCAATGGGATACTTTTTAAAGGCGCAAGATATCGTTTAGGTAAAATAAATTGAATACGACAGACAAGCGTCATGCTGTTCTATCCAGGCATATGAAATAGTTCAATTAAATGACCTATCGCTCTGTGACCTAATAAATCATGCAGACAATGAATGTACATAAAAATGTATTGATACAGAGTTTCTGGCCGATGTCCATCATTAACCCTATCTGTAAATTAATACGCAGCAGTGAAACGAACCGGGGATCAATCGGACCGTGGTTGTGTGTGTGTGTGTGTGGGGGGCGGGGGTTACTGGCTGCTCCCCTAGCAACAGGTTACTCTGCAACAGGTGGCTCTAGAGCCACCCACAGTACCTCGCCCCCAGCCTCTAAATATTTTATAAAACTTGCTCTTTTCTACAAGCTTGTTGAACAGGTTCCGTATCGTCCCAAGGAAATGGTAAATATTTTGAACAGAAGTAACAACTTAACCTGTGTGCTTTGTAGTAAGAAATACTATCTTTCAGTCTGTGAAGTATAGATTTATGGCATTTGAGAATAAGATGTACAAGAAAATGTTAGGAACTAGGAAAGAGGGCGCAAAAGGAAGTTGAAGAAAATCATATTGACTAAAATAAAAATCTTCATGGTTAGAACTCCGCCAAATGTATGTTTATTATTTAATGTTATGAACCACAACCTCATGTTGCCCCGGAATATCTGTATCCACCTTCAGGAACACATACGTAGAGTTTTGTCTAATGCAAACCTAATTCCTTGTTTTATTATTCTCATTTTAAATATTAATAAGGACTGCGTTTAAAAGTACCATATGCAACCTAAGGTGTTATTGACTCTTTATAAACTGTCATTTATTGTTTTATTTGCTTATTTTTTCAGTCCCTCAAAGAATTTTTCTGTCAGACTCCTTTACTTTCCTACACACGCACATCTTTACCCAGTTTTGAACCGGATGTTTCAAAGACATTTTCAGCTTGAATTTATTTCAATGTAGAATGGTCTTTGACACCGTAGCGCTCTAGGACCCACTCGCTCACTCACCCACTTTACAAGACGACGGGGTATGTCAACCCAGAAGGCAACAGTTTGAAATATTTTGTGGCGTTGGAACAAAGATATTCCGTGTCATCGTATTCTTTGCTTTATTCTAGAGACAGACTGGGAGCAGGTTGGGGCCCTTGGGGCTTCTGTGCCCATTGAAATGCAAATTGAAAACTTCAGTAGAGTGTTTCTCGGCTTTATTCCGAGTCCATTTCAATTAAAACCCAGAGCTTGTTTTGCATTATCCCATGTTGTGCTGTAGCAACTCTTTATCCAAATGCGCCTTAGCCTCTGTGGTGTAGTGGTCAGAGTTCCTTTCTACAGATCCAGAGGTCCCAGGTTCGATTCCCGGCGCTACCAGATTTTTTCTGAGAAGTAGCGGGTCTGGAACGGGGTCCACTCAGCCTCGTGATGATAATTGAGGAGCTATTTCAGGGAAATAGCCGCTCCGGCCTAGAAAACCGAGAGTAACGGCCGTGGAGAACCCTTGCGCTGACCACGTGACGCCATCTATTTGCAAAAGTAGGCACTAAGTTCGCCGTCAATCGGAGGTCGCTCGGTCGGTATATTTCGCTTGCGGACTACAGGCTACGGATTTTGTTTTTGTTTGTTTGGTGGAGATGTATGGTGAAGTGGAGGTACGAGGACAACTCCACTACTCTTAACCTCGACATTCGATGTTGTTGAAGGGTCAGCTTCAAGAGGCGGTGAACCCCCCCCACACCCAGTATATAGGAGGCTGGATGGGCCATAGAATTGGTCTGGATATAATGGAAGAGAGAAAAATCTGTTGGCCCTGCCAGCAAACTAAACTCGATTCCTTGGTCGCCCAGCCCACAGCCTAGTCGCAATAGTGACTGAGCTAACCCATCTCGTTATTTTGAAATCAGGCAACCAATAGACACTCAAATATGGTCGTTGCTATATATTATTATAGTAGTGTGGTGGGAGGTTCTATGTCTGAAATGCACAACCCTCAGTTAGGATTTTCGTGAATTTCCTCCATCCCTCCAGAAGAAATGCCACGTGTCGTGCAGCTTATCACTCACAGTCACTCTAGCGTCTAGGAAAGACGCCTTCTGGCACAGAATCGCAGTGAATTCGGAGGGGAGAATAGAGATGAGTGCGGAAGAGTAGTGGGCTCTAATTGAAATGGAACAAATTCGCAGTAGCACTCTAGTGAAGATTTCAATTTGCGTTTCTATCAGCACAGGACATCCCACGGGCCTAGCCACTCCCTCAGTCTCACAGTGGGTAAAATGATGCGTAGAAACCGGCCGAGTCCATATGTTTCATCTTCGCGTTAATGAACCTTCCTGTTCCATATAGAACTGGAGATTATTTTGAATAATTGAGTGACTACAGAATTAACGAGAATCTCTCTGCTCCATGAAGTTTATTAGTATATTTATTTACTTCAAATATTGGCTACATTGACCGCCTCTGTGGTCTAGTGGTCAGCGCGGCTACAGACCCAGAGGTCCGGGTTCGATTCCCAGCGCTACCACATTTTTTCGGAGAGGTAGTGGGTCTGAAATGGGGTCCACTCAGCCTCGTAATGATAATTGACGAGATATTTCAAGGAAATAGCTGCTCCGTTTAGAAAACCGAAATTAACGGCCGTGGGGATTCGTTGCGTTGACCACGCGACACCCTCTATCCGCAAAACTTGACACTAAACTTCGTCGACAAGCGGCGGTCGCTCGGTCGGCATGGTTCGCTTGCGGACTAAAATCACGGATTTGGAGTATTGGCTACTTTGGGTCGACCACAGTGGCCGCGCGGTCTCAGGCATGAACTGTCTTCCCTCGTTCGAAAGCTGGAATCGTGGGCTCGAATCCCACACAAGGCATGGATGTTTTGTATGTACGAGTATATGTGTTTTTTCTGTGTTTATGTTTTCCTGTGTGCAGGTAGCGGCCTTGGAATGGGCTGATCCCTCGTCCAAGGAGTCCTACCGACTGAGTATAAGAATAAGAAACTGTAAAAGTGACCAAGATCCAACAAAGGATTCTAGAGCCACAGATAGATAGATAGATAGATAGATAGATAGATAGATAGGTTAGATTGGATTAAACTGCCTCAAGATAACTAGTGGAGGGGTTTTTGAAAATTGCAATGAGAAGTCTTCTAAGTTGAGACTCTGCGTAGTCTGGTGGATGTTTACCAAACGTTTCGAAAGAACATTCTGCCGGCATCATTGGTATAGAAGATGGAGGTACCACACCCCTCCGAAATGATGATAGACGCCCACCGATCTACCAGGCACCATATCCCAGGAGACAATATCCTTCATGTAGGATTTGAAGTTCTCAGAGTAGTAGCTATGAAGATTTCTGTCTTCTAGGATATAAGGCTGTGTAGTCCGTTGAAAGCAGACCGACGTTTCTGAGGTACTTGTCGCCTCCATATTCACAGTTGAAGAAGTCTAAGCAAGATAGCAACATGAATCTGCTTTCTGTATTCTTCATGCCGGTTTCTTGCTTGGCTTGCTTTTCAACCCCATGCTCCTCCGAAACGTCAGCTTAGCGCGATATTCCAGACGACAGAATTCTTCAGTATCATTCACAGTCACTGCCCTGATGAGACCCTCAAATCTCACTGTAATATATGTTCGATTTTAACAGAAGACAGCAAATTTCGTGACTAGCTGAAGTACTGTCAGATCCTCAATAAGGTCTCTTATGGCATAGAGGTCGAGTACTCTGACCTCATGCTTCGAAATCATGCGGTGCCTTCACGGAGTCTCGGTTCCAGGAACCCGTCGTGGTTTTCTTCTTGCCCTCCTGTTAATGCCGAGACTACATTCATGTCGCGATCAAGTCCCTTTTCATCACTCATTGTCTGCTATTCGCCGCTATATAACCGAAGCAGTTGATAAGTGTCATCAAATGAATCACGATTCTACATCATGTATAGCCGATCCACTCTATGAAGCAGCGAATTTCACGCTTAGCGCAGGCAACTTTACGGGAGGAAATCCCTGCATAAATTCGATTGAATTTCCCACCGTCGAATGAATATTCGAATTATATAAACGACAATTTTGTCCCTGTGCTTAACTAATTAAGCACTACTCCATGAAGGGATATTGGGGAGTGGATGTATAATCCATATTTTCTTGACCTGGGCACTAGCTGGAGGTGAGTGGTGAGCTTCACGCCCCTGCCGCTTTACCCGAGTGGAAAAAGCCCCCGATACCGGTTGGATAGGAGGCTGGGTGGGCCCCAACGTCTGTCTGGACGATATAGAGAAAAGAAAATTCTGATCCTACCTGGACTCGAACTCCGACCCCTCGATCGTCCAGCCCATAGGCAGTCGCTATAACGACTACGCTATCCAGGCTCACAATTCGAATTATATCTAGAATCAAGTGACAGTATAATGATGACGTAACGTCCTGCGTCAGTAACCGATAATGACTCCCCCTGTTTCCATAGCAGATGGAGTATAGTTTGTAAACTAATATGAACTTACTAGAAACAAAATGAGACTGAACCTAATCACGTACTTTTGAGCGCGGGCATTTGGCTCTCTTAACAAATTAATCCGCAACAAGCTTAACGAAATTATGAAGTTGAAATCCTGGGCGTAGAGAAATTCTCGTAGTATCAAATGGAAACTATTCTGTAACCACCGCTATCTAATACATTAAACAAGATACCTCAAATGCCGTATAATGTAAAGTGCAAATGTAAATTTGAAATGAAAACCAATAAACTGGACGTATGAGGGGAGAGGACTGGTTAAAACGGTAGAGATGTTTTATGGAAATTAATAATGGTAATGAATGAACAGGTACATTTCAGTGTGGTATAAACATATTCTGTACTCGCTCGTCTCTCTTTTGCATATTTCAGTGACTCCGATGTTTATTTCTTGCAGACATAAATCTGTTGCAGCAAAGGTGATCACAAAGCAAATGCACAACAGGGGTTTAATAATAAAGTTTCCTAACAATTTCTTAAAAATATCTGGAAGTTACAATAGGATTCTGACAGTGGTATATAACACACAGAGATATTGGGTTTTCGGACTTTATCCATCATCCTGGTTTTAAGATAACTAAGAAAAACACGACGTTTCGGAAACCGGATCTGTTTCCGTCCTCAGGTGAAGGAAAAACCTATTCTGTTGGGTCCCTTAGAAGGAGCTAGCCTCAATCACTGGTCCAGTGATTGGCCTATTGTACCTGCCCCTGGTGATTATGATGATGGATAATTTGGTGGAATGAAGATTGGCAGGGGAAACTGAAGTACTCGGAGAAAACCTGCCCCAGCGCCACTTCGTCCACCACAAATCCCACTTGACCAGACCCGGGTTAGAACCCAGGCCGCCGCGGTGGGAATCCAGCGACTAACCGCTTGAGCTATGGCGCAGCCTTGCGTTTGGCCTTGCTCAGATGAAAGAGGTTACTGTCCTGTAGATGTGGTAGACTCTTAGTATATTATTTGTACTCCTCTTTTGATTATTTTCTTACATTTTGAATCCCTTCATGCTGCATAGAAGATCTTGATCTGGAAGAAGGAAAAGTTCTCGGCGATTCCTGCTGTGATGTCGAGGACTTCTGAAGAGAGAGAGAGAGAGAGAAAAACAGTTATATGTTTATGAAATAATTTTAATTCTAAATGGAAATATGACTTCCATCTTTGTTATTCTCTGAAAATATATTCACGTTAGAGATAAAAAAACAGTTCAACTGATAAGCAAGTTCTGTTTTCTCTTATACATCTGTTTATTTCGGCCTTCAGACACACCCGGAGCTCTGATCATACATACTGTTATGGTTCTTACATGTAGGTAATTTCAGTACATCTATATCTTAAGAAGATAATTTCAGATTTTTATAATTAATAAAGAAATCACAAATGCATATGTTAGTCCAGTATTTAAAACAATAATTACAACACAGATAAAACTTTCATTGTAAAGTAATTGACCAGTTCCGCAAATTAGAAATTTTCTTGTGAAGCTATTAGTCGTTCAGCTAGTCAAAATTGATCTCCATATTTTATATAACTCGATTTTAGTATCGCGTGCAGGAAAATCTACCCCTGGAACCTGTATGGAGCCATATATTTGCATTCCTCATCCACAAAATATTTATTTCAGGTCTCTTTTACTATTATTCTTCTGTTTATTGTAGGTACCATAATCTGTCAGCTTCTTCAGATTTTTTTACTAAGATATATGAATTTCTCACTTTTCATGTCCACTACATGCCCCCACCATTTCTTAATCTTTGACCTTTTGACCCTAATAATAGTTCTGATAACGTAATTATAAAACCTACACGTTATCACAAACTATAAGGCCACAGTATGTATCTTCAGCAAGTAAACACGCTAGATTTTACGTAAGCAAATCACTGTTTCATGAGAATTGATTTCAAATAATCCGAATTATTGACAGCTTCATTAAATAAGCTTCAAGTAGATAAATAAACAGACATGCGCATTAAGACCGTACGTCACAAGGTAGGGTTTAGAAATCTGACTCCTATACTGGAGGTAATGGTGTCGAACCTCAGCTCATGGACCAACTGTCTCAGCTAAGGCGTTTGCTAATTTCCTCATTCCCTCCTTGCGAATGCTGCGATAGGAGCTAATTCAGATACCTCACGCTCACTTCACATCTACTAAATGTAGCTTGTTGTGTTCTAATACTGGGGAGCTACGTTGTAAGTCGTCTGCAATATTTTATTCTGGATACTATGGGCCCAGTGTAACCCTTCCATTAGGTGAAACTTAAATCAGGTTGTGTCATTGTTTGAATAACTATCCATATAATATATATATCTTGGTTACAGATCCAGAGGTCCGGGTTCGATTCTTAGCACTACCAGTTTTTCTGCGAAGTGGTGGATCTGGAACGGGGTCCACTCAGCCTCGTGAAGATAATTGAGGAGCTATTTCAAGGAAATAGCGGCCCCGGTCTAGAAAACCGAAATTAAGGGCCGTGGGGATTCCTTGCACTGACCACGCGACACCATCTATCTCCTAAATTTGGCACTAACTGAGCCGACAAGCGGTGGTCGCTCGGTCGGTATATTTCACTTGCAGACTAAAACCTTGCTGTTCTGTTTTGTTCTTTATATATAGGCTAAAGTTAAATTATACAATTCTTTTTAATCCTTTTTAGACAAGATTTATGTTATATTTAATGAAATAAATTGCCGAAAACAATTTCAGTGTTTTTTATAACACAAGAATGCAAGAATCAGTATGAAGACGTTAAATGCGATATTTTAAATATTTCTTTTTTTTTTTTAATTTCCAAGTTACAAAACGACATGAATTTATAATGCACTTATTCTAGATATGTTTGCACTGACATGCTTAATGAGTTGCATTAAAAGCAGTATATTTCTTAGTTCTCGTTTATGTCTGACAGTAATGCACTTTAACAAATTTGAAGTAGACATTTGTGTCACGCGAGTTCAGCACATGATAAATGGATTTATATCTGGAATAGTTTAATGTCAAGGCAAGGGAATGCAAATGTACATGAAGAAACTCTTGTTGAAATATGCGACCGCATTTTGACAGTCTTCTATTTTACACAGCACAGACAAACTGTATAACTGCCCTTTATAATTTCGATCGCAAGATATTGCAGGTAATTTCCTACCTTTATGTGCAAACTTAGTTTCGTTTGGTAGATAACGTAATGAATGTCAGCGTCGATATTTGGCGTCACACTGGGCAAAATCCACCACGCTATATTTAATTAAAATACAGAAACTTAGTGCAAACGAAGTAACCCAATTAATTGTCTTTCAGTAATAAGGGCCACCTTGGTAGCCCAGAGATTATCATCGAGCTCAATATTCAGAGGGTGGCCAGTTTGATGACTGCTGCACCCAACTTAAAAAAAAGAAGCAAACAAAGTAATGTATGTAAGATTTGAGGCTTTCACGGCGGTGACTATGAAGAAAGCAGTCTTCTGGGATTTGGCACCGTGTATATGTGGTGTTAACCGACGTTTCGCTGGGTGGGCCAGTCTGCTTTTACCGTTCTCACGGTCTTGTCGCTTGCAGATTTCTTATACTTTTTCTTCTACCCTGAAGATGGAGGCGATATGTTCCTCCGAAACGTCGGTTAACACCACATATACACGGTGCCAAATCCCAGAAGACTGCTTTCTTCAAAGTAATGTATCTTACAGTGACAACCAGTCAGCTGAAGACTTGGCAGAGTCAGTCATCAGTAACGTCTAGTACAATAAACACAATCCAGAAGACTGATTATCTCCAACAAAATTCTGATGCAATGAAACATTTATTTTCCCAGCCCACATTGCACAGGTTCCTTGAAAGCTATATACAAATTTTTGTTAGACACTCTCAAGGAATATTTTGTTTCAATTTATAGTTGGGCATATTAATAAAACCAAAATATTTTACGCTAACACCAGCTTGCTACATTCGTACTTTCCTGAAGAGCTGATTTATATGAATGCCCGCTTTTCAAATGTCTGCAGCTAAATTAAGTAACATGACCCCACCCTGCATTGGTGATCCTCCCACCTCAATAGTTCGCCTAGTTGGTGTTGTTATTCCCAGGCAAGAAGAGCGTAACAGGGCACAGAATCTTTGCTGTTAATCTGCTTCCATGCAATCTAAATTAAAAAGAAACTGCATATAGAAGACAGATACAACTGGAGACAATAATGTTTGGTTTCCTAAAGTAGCCTGAAGTTTCAATAGGAAGCTAGAGGAAAGTCGTTGGATTGCCTGACAGAAGCTCCTAACAATTAAACGTATCCAAAGCAGATTCATGTAACGTAATTCATGAAGGCAGTAATTTTGTTAATATGACTAACTGCCTATATGGCAAGGTAATGTATGCCATGAAGACATGAAGACATAAGTGGGAGTAAAAGTATAGCTCCTTGGCACAAGTTGGTGGCGAGTGGTCAGCTTCACGCTACTGCCGCTCTAATTCCGGGGAAGATCCACCGGTATACATTGTATATGATGCTGGGTGGACTCCAGAGACGGTCTGGACGCTACGGAGGATAGAAGAAAATTGCCCTATCGGGAATCAAACCCCGACGGTCCAACCCGTAGCCCTTCACTAATCTGACTGAGCTATCCCGCTCTTACGCTCTGTATGGACGTTTGTATTGGTCAACAGACCGATACGATTGAATATTTTTTAAGTTAAAGGGTGCGTATCCAGGACGCCCCGACGCGTTGTCGCGCCGTTACGAGGCTGCTGTAAATTTGAAGTCGCACGGACCCAATTCAATCTCCCGCGCACAGCCACTAAAGCACACAATTTCCTGATCCCAACCCGTAACCATGACAACGCTATATTTAGAAATGAACCCCCGCCCACACACACATACAGACAGATGAGAGGTCAGAACACAGGGCATTAATGTAGCAAAAAATACCTATCGTAAAGGGTCCGAGCTGAGTTAACGAGATGTGGCATGGAAAACGCCACGCACCGAAGTAAATTCGCCCGCGACAAATTTTATTCTTGGCACCACGAAGTAGGCTCGTGTAGCAATAAGCAAGAATGCAAGAGCAGACGGGTCTTCCCTAACATAGAAGCGCAACCGCTGCGAGTCTCTTCTCCCTTTCTCGTCCTTTACTCTTTCTTTCTCTCGTTTTTCTTTTCATATGTCGCCTTTCATTAAGTTATTTTATCATTTCTTATCTTGTTCCTGCCTTCTCGCCACCTGATTTATTTAATTCCTTATTTCATTGCTTCTTTCTCTTATTCTTTTTCTTTAATTAGTGTTTCCTTCTTATTCCTTTCATACAGCTCTCACACCTTTTCCTTTTTTATGTTTCCGTCCTTCTCCTTATTCTTTTTTCTTTATTTGTTTGCGCCTTGATTCTCTTCTACTTATCCTCGTTTCTTCTTCCTTCTCTTTTAGTCTTTTCCATCACGTTAAATTTCGTGATCCGTTTTGTCTTCGGCTTCCTTCCATTTTGCATTCTGAAGTCCTTCCTTCTACGTATATGGAAGCACAAGGAGTCGAGGTAGCGGCATAGCAATTGGCTACGGGCTGAACGACGGAGAGGTCGGAGTTCAAGTTCCAGTAGGATCAAGAATTTTATCTTCTCCAAATCGTCTAGACCGGTTCAGAGGTTCACGTAACCTCCTATCAAATTGGTACAGGGGGTAAAGCGGCCGGGTCGTGGAGCTGACAAGTCACCTCCAGCCAGTGCCGAGGTCAAGAGAATGTGGATCTATACAGCCGCTCCCCCATACGCCTTCATGGCTTAATGCTTAATTCGTTGAGCACAGGGACAACTTTATCATACACACGCAAGCACATGGACGCAGCCGAGGCTGAATTAAGATCATTGTTTTTTTTTACTCATTATATTTTTGATAGTTATGCATGAACGACGTTGAAATAATCATTATGTGTAATGATTTGAGAGTAGTGAAAAAAGAAGCATGCACATTTGGTAGCGAAATTCGTTAAGAGCGATGGTTTGGAAAATATAGACGGAGACAAATGACATAAGTATAATTCTTGAAGATATATTTTTGAAATTAGGGGATGAAACAAATTTTTGTTTGTGTTCGTGATACATTCAGAAAATAAAAATACTGTTTAAGAAATGAGCTGTTTCGGATGACTTTCTACTCTAATTTTATTAAGGTAAATCTATCCAGGCCGGTCACGGTAGCCGAGCTGTCTAAAGCATGCACTATCTTCGTTCTCTGGAAGCCGGGATCGTGGGTTCGAATCCCATTTATGGCATGGATGTTCAGTGTTTGTGTGTGCTTGCGTTTTCCTATGTTTGTCTACAGGTAGAGGTCTTGCGACGAGCTGATCACCCGCACAAGGAATCCTACCGAATGTCTAAGATCTACGAGTAGTAATATTAAGCGTAATTGAAACGGAGAGCTTCATGGAGGTAGGCCAACGACGAAATTGGGGCTGTAGTGCCAAAGGAAAAAAAAAACTACCCAGTTTCCTTATGTCATTTCGTGGTAAGGGCGATTACACCAATTTCTTAGCGAATGTCTTACCACGAAATAATATATCATGAGACTGAATAGCTTTACCATCTATTAACGTAATGTTTCCACCCACATCCACGCATCCCTTTTTAACACTTTCTCCTACGTAATTATAAACCCAGAAGTGGAAAGCCGGCCCAAACTTCCTCCGTCATTCTTTCGAGATTTCTATCGCTTTCTTAGCAAACTGCTTCATTTTTAGCTAATTTTAATTTAGTTTCACTGATGTTTAAAATTTAATATCCGAAATTGTTGCGTAGAAAACCTGCCTCTTAAGGAATCTGACGTTTCTCAAATAATGTTGGAATCCCTTTTCCTGGAATTACTCGAAATTGTGGAGAAAAATGGCTGCTGAGAAACTGTAGTGTTCGTTAGAAACTTGCCATCTCTGGTACACCAATTCTGAGTATTAAAAAGGAAAGAAATATTTTGCATTATGTTTTATCCTCAAGCAACTCGGTTGCATTAAGCCGACTTTCTTTATTTTATAAGAAGAGGTAGGCTTATGATATCAATTTCCATATTTTTTCTCTGTAATAACTAAGACAAATCATTGCTTTTCATGGACGCGTTTCTGTATAATGCGAAGGAATACGACGAAACTAGGAATGATCTATAGTTATACTAATTACCTTACTTACAGAAGAAGTAAATGTATGAGACCGCCATGTTATGCGTAATTATGTTTGCCCCTTCAACGTTTGAAGAAAATGACAGATTTTCACAAAATGTCGTATGACCCTGATGTCGTTGGAGGTTATAACAACCCCCGTAATTTTTAACAATTAGGGTTAAGCAGACCCTCTCTTGAGTCTTACTAGCAGCAGGATCACCCCTCGACTACCACTCTTTGGCTAGCAATCTGTTAATTTTTTCTTTTTACTTCCTTGTGGTGGGGTGAAACTGAGACCACTTGGCACGTTGGCCAATAACTGGTCCATTCTACCAGCCCCGGATGATGAGTGTGAAACAGTGGTGGAATGAGAATTGGCAAGGGAAACCGAATTTCTCGGAGAGAAAACTTACCCCAGCGACTCTTTGTCCACCAAAAATCCCACATGTCTTGACCTAGGCTTGAGCCCGGGTCTACACAGTGGGAAGCTGGCGACTAACCGACTGAGTTATGGCACGGCCCATTAGCAACCAATTAGTAGGACTTCTCGAAATATAAGGAGGAGTTTTGGGAAGACGCCTGAAAGGATAGAGCAATACAGGTGCCCCTGGGCCTAATACTTCGAAGTATGATGATGATAGTAACGTCGAAATGCAATATGCAGATCCTGGTTCTAGTACCTTCACGTGAACGCTGTGTATCAAGTGCTCACGCTTTGTCTTTTCAGTTTCAGAATGATCGGTGGGGTGGCAGGTCGGCACATGAGCACTCGGCGTCGGGGCTCGTCGCCCCTGGTACGTCTGGGTGTACCAGGGGAACAACTGGAGCCCTGGTCGGCGATGCCGCCCTTCCAGCCCCCATTAAGTCCTCGATATCGCCGCCGCCGTGCCGTCACCACCTCCGACTTCAAGTCATGTGCCCTTGTGCAGACCCGCGTCAAGCTGGGAGACATTATGTGAGTTGATAAGTTTCTACATTGGAAAGATATATATGTTTACTTCGCAGAACTCAGACCGGCTGTGGAGCCCTCCTAGCCAACAGGTAAAAGTAAACTTGTCACTAAATCAAGCACTACACCATGAAGACGTATGGGGGAGTGGATGCATAGATCCACGTTTTTCGTGATCTCAGCGCTGGTTGGAGGTGGGTGGTCAGCTTCACCCCTGGGGAAAGAGCCCCCGGTACTCACTGGATAATAGGCTGGGTGGGCCCCAGAGCCAGTCTGGATGACTTGGAGGAGAGAAATTTCTTGACTTTACCAGGACTAGAACTCCGACCCTTAGGTCATCCAGCTATACCGACTGCTCTATCCCGGTTTCCCCTAGCCAATGGATAGCGGGGGGTAAAGCGGCAGGGGCATGAAACTAACCACTCACCTCCATCTAGTGTCGAGGTCAAGAATGGTGGAGCTATACGTCCACTCCCCCATACGTCTTCATGGGTCACTGCTTAGTTAATTATGCAAAGGCACAATTTTTCCTGTTTTACCTGCATTGCATTGTGACTGAGCTAAGTCGCCGAAAGATTATTGGCTTGAAATCTCTTTACGTTTCGTTGTGAGTGAACTAAAAAGGATATCAGGTGGAGTTAACGATTCTTTAATTGATTGATATCATTGAGTTAACATGCCGTAACATCGTGCTGTTACTAAGCTCAGCCGGCCGACATATGTGGCGTTAGAGTATTTTTAGTCGAATTAAATCGTGTAGAGTTAACATATCTTTACATCGATTCATGACTGATGTTAGTCAGTGAATTTGTTATAGCGTACGTCACGTGAGTTATATTTTCTTTACATTGCATTATGATTAATCTGATTTGACGGACATCACTTGAGTTAGCATTGAAGATGGTGCGTGTGTGTTCGATTTAGCCTCTAGATCGAAGCATACAGCAGACGGGCAGATATGTAATTTGTGTGAAAAGTTTCTTAGTATCCATACGGGAGCTTGCCTGCAGAAGAAGCACGGGATTACACTATGAGAAAGTTGAGTGTACATGCGTATCCATTAGTTAATCCGACTGTAAACTGTGTTATAAGAAATAATAGGTTAACCGACATCACCTAAGTTGACTTAGCTGGATATTATCAGAACTACATCTCTAGGCTTATGAGATTTAATTTGAAAATCTAAGTTCGCGAATGTCGTGTGAATAATGAAATATAGAACACAAACAGGTTATTGCAACAAGACTAAATGATTAGGCATCTTGCGAACTGAGTTGACTGTACAGTCTGACATTACGTAAAAGCAAAGTTCACGGGCGTGCTTTGAGTAGAATTAACTCTATGTGTGTACAACAAGTAAGTGCTATAGCGAGGAAAGTGCGAAGTTAGCGAACTTACATGAAGTCTTCATTCAATAATATTTCAAATGTGCACTCGAGAGGTAAAATATGCAAATCATTAATAATATAGACACATATCCCTCTGTAAGCAGCTTTTTTAGACCTGAGTCCACAGGAAGAAGCAAGTGTGTGGTGTGATGGTTTTCTGAACAGTACGGATATGTAGGAATCCCGGTTTTCATAGCGGTGGTCAAGAAGAGTTCTGTCTCCTGGGATATAACGCCTTGTAGTCTATTGAAAATCGACAGGGATTTCAAAGGGACACGTCGTCTTCATCTTCAGGATCAAAAAATAAGCCAAGCAAGAAACAAATATGAGGCAGGCAGCAAGCAGGGCAAAGGAAGAAGTCGTTTCCTTAAAGCCTGAAATCTTTTCCTTCTGTCTCCTCTGTGGTTGTATCTTAGGACTCTTGGGACCGCTGAGAAGAGCGGGGAATTTTATACCTTCGAAAATATATAACAACATACAAACAAAGAAGTAAAGTAAAAAAAATAAAAGTAAAGCTATCCCCGTACCAGGCCGTGAAGGCCCATAGAGTTGTGAGACGTTGAGGGTCCCACATTGTCTGGACAATCGGCTCAAAGATGGCGGTAAGGTTGTCAACCTTACGCGCCGGCCTCGCATTACTCCCCAGGAAAATTATTTAATTAATTCCTGGTACTCATTTCTGTTAGAGGCTGAGTAAACTTCAGGGCCTAGTATGGCTGGAAGGATTGGGTCAACTGAAAAAATCCAATGACCTCATCGGGACTTGAACCCGCGACCATCCGGCTTGTAGCATAGCTCCTCAACCACTACGCCAAAAGGGTAAATATACAAAAGAATGGAGGCGTATCACGAAGAACTTGCTGCCTAATTCTCTTTGGTTTCATTGTTATTCTTAGAACCTGAAGATGTAGGCACTTGTTCC
The DNA here is from genome assembly GCF_002891405.2 of Cryptotermes secundus. NCBI lineage: Eukaryota > Metazoa > Arthropoda > Insecta > Blattodea > Kalotermitidae > Cryptotermes > Cryptotermes secundus. The sequence goes on from NW_019721760.1 coordinate 240,566, forward strand.
TCCGAAATGTCAGTTAATTTTCAACGGACTACACGGTGTTATATACTATGTACGGCTCTTCGGTTCGAGTATGAATTCCTGTATGGTTCCGAAATTCTGTTGGAGTATATTATTATTATCAATTGAAGTGTATGTCGTAGTTTGTGACTTGAAATATACAACTGCATGCTTCTAATAGCAGTGAGTAAAATTGGACCCCGAAGGAGGCATAGCCTTCCCCCGAATTGTGCTTAACGATCTGCTGGACTACACGGCGTCACATCTTAGAAGATAGTAATTTTCTTTGAATTTTATGTATATGTAATATATTTTATTTTATAAATTACGTTTTATATCACATAGATGATAACATTTAAATAAAATGTCATATTAATTAATTTCTTTCGTTTATTATCTTCATATTCTTTTTTATCTTCTCCCTTACATTTTTGTCCTCCCTTCTCATTCTTTTTATTTGTTCTAATCCTTTCTTCCCTTCTGCTGTATCATGCACTTTTTATTTATTCTGCCCCTCCGTCCCCCCCTTCTTTATTCCCCCCCGAGTCGCAAGGCCTCTACCTGTACACAAACACTGAAAAACGGACACACACAAATTAAACATCCATACCCTGAGTGGATTCGAACCCACGATCCAGGTTTCCAAGCGAGCGAAGACAGTGCATGCCTTAGACCGCTCGGCTACGGTGACAGGGACAACTTTACCTTCATTAAATCCAGCAATAAAATTTACTCGATTAGTACATTTAAATGTATCCTTTGCGAAAATGCCCTGATTCCTCTTTAAGTTAAAAGTACAATGAATCTGATTAGCCCATGAGTCGGTATTTCTCAGTCATTATAGTTAATGAGCTGCGTTTATAGGCCGCGCCGTAGCTCAAGCGGTTAGTGTCTGGCTTTCCGCTGCGGCGGCCCGGGGTCTATCCCGGGTCTGGTCAAGTGGGATTTGTGGTGGGGCGTGTTTTCTCCGAGTACTTCGGTTTCCCCTGCCAATCATCATTCCACCAAATTCTCCATCATCATAATCTCCTGGAGCAGGCTACAATAGGCAAATCAGTGGCCGCCGTGCCGAATGGACCCTGCCGGACTCAACCCCCCACTAAGCGAATAAAAAAAAAGCCGTGTTTAAAAAATATGACGTTCGATTCTCGGCAGGAAAACTATTCTTATGTTTTCCATAGCGTCCAGACTTGCTCTGGGGCTTACGTACCTTCCTGTTGAATTGGTATCGGGAGCTCTTTCTCCACGAAACAGAAAAGGTTGCGGCGCGAGACTGATTACTTGCCTATATCCTGAATCAAAGACAAGAAGGTCCGCCATACGTCTTCATGGCGTATAATTTTGGACATTGTCCTGCTTGTCACCCGTTTTCAAGCTGGTTTCTTGCTTAGCTAATTTTTCGACTCTGAAGATGGAGGCTACACGTTCTGCCGAACGTCGGTTAAATTTCTGTGGACCTTATGAATATATGTTCTAAAAGACAAAACTCTTCATATCTATCGCTGCGAGAACCTTAAATCCTACATAGGACAAAGACAATTTTACTTTTGCCTTACTCCGTTGTCTGTAGTCCACAAGCGAACTATATCTACCGAGCGACCGCCGCTTGAAGGCGAAGTTAGTGCTAACTTTTGCAGGTAGAGGGTGTCGGGTGGTCAGGCCAACGGATTCCCACGGCCATTAATCTTGGTTTTCTAGACCGGAGCCATTATTTCCTCGAAATAGCTCCTCAATTATCCTGACGAGGCTGAGTGGACCCCGTTCCAGACCTACTACTTCTCAGAAAATCTGGTAGCCCCGGGAACCGAACCCGGACCTCTGGATATGTAGCCAGCAACTCTGAGCACTAGACAAGAGAGGAGGTCATTTACAAATTATTGATATGTTTGTATTCAGTATATCTGTCCTTCAAGCGAGAATATAAATTCTGCTTTATGCAATTTTCTTAAACTCCCCTTTTTTCATCCAAAATAGTTGCAGAATAATACTCAGAATTATTCAGTTATTGACTTTTTGAACATTATTCGTCGTCTTATTTTTATATTTAAAAAAACGTTTAACAGACACTTTTAAATATAATACAGCTCGATGGATAATGTCCAAAATGTCAACAATTGTTTTAATATATCATCGCCACGAACTTTTAAATAAAAATATTCGATTATTTATTCCGCGTGTACGTCTGTGTGTGAACTGTCTGACGCAATGGGGTGAACAACAAATTGTACAGCAAGGAACCAGAGACGCACAGTAGCGTCACACGTAGAGAGACAAGTGAGGGATGCTTGCTGCTTGTCACTGTTTGGAATGTTAGAGTATTACCCGGACAGCTGCCTAGCTCAAACCATTGTCATTCCGCAGGCCTTTTCTGGGAACTGCTATGGATATTGTACGCAATTCCTGGTGTTAGTACTGGAGTGTTCTATCTCCAGTTTTGAGGGAAAATTATATAATTCACATTTATAATTTTCCGTATTCTGTTGCACTAATCACCACCCACACTTTCACATGTTTAGTTCACTTGTAAGTGTGATAATTCGGTACATATTTTGTTCTAAGTCATTTTTAAACTTCAGTCGAGTCCACAATTTCAAACCCAGTTTCCCGAAGATTCATGTTGATGGATATAGTACACTCTGACACTCAGGTAATGATTTGTTGACTTAATTTGTTAAGGGAATTGAAGTGTACTTTGTCAGGATTTGCGCTTCTTAGAAGAAAAGAGATTGGGGGTATGGGTTCTGAGCTTCTCGCATCTCCGGTTCTTCAGATTGTAGTCGTGGGGCCTGATATCTTGTAGTCCTGTAAGCGGATAGCGACGTTTCGAAGTAACATACTGTCCCCATCTTCAGGGATGAAGTATGTTGAGAGGAATCGGTTAAGGCTTATAGAAAGATAAGGTTGTGGCCCTGGAAATTGGTGTTTTCCTGCTGAACTTCCTTCATGGTGAAGACTAGGCTCCATTTACTCTCTGAGTGATCAGTTTCCTTGGAAGCAATTCCTCACCCTGCATAATTCAACTCTTAAGATGGAGGCTGTATCTTACTCCGAAACGTCGGTATCCGCTTTCAAGACTACTCGCTGTCACAACCCAGAATATAACGATCAGAAATGTTGGGGATATTATATAATGAAATGAACTTAGGAACGAGGAATGGAACAGGATAATGGAGAAAATTACGTTATGGGCTTTTTTTATATGCATTGTTCTACTTTTTTTCTTGGAATAACAAATTCGACCCACAGTATAAATTACAAATGAGAATATATATATATATATATATAAAATTGTAGTCTTTAGTCTTCAAAGGAATCGACAGAATTTGAGCTTTAGGTGTAGGAATATACGGGATGATAATATTAAAATGTGCATTCTATAGATAGATCACGAAAGTACGGACTGGGTTCAGTTGTCTTAAGATAGGATCCAGAGGCATGATTCTGTGAACACTCTGGTTCAATAAGGCACGGAATTTCTGAACTTCATGAATGACTGTTAGGTTCTCACAAACGGCTTTTCTGCATGGAACTCATTTTTCTTAGTATCTTCACCCATGGTCCACGTAGCCAAGAAACAGAAGGCATTACTGCCAATTGGATGTGCTTTGCTCTTGACAGCTCTTAGAAGTAGACGCTCCTCGTTTTCTGTCCAAATGCTTTTAGTTCTCTTAAACAGAAGTTCTGGGTACCCTATTTACTCGGTCTTGAATACACCGAGGAGCAATGAATAGACCTCTATACTGCTGGACTGTAGCGAGAAGCAGTTTCGTCTGCCCTTCTTTTGAGCACAGCCTCCTTAGTACATTACAACAAGTAAAATCCATCTACTCTACGATCCAGGTGACGTCATACCTTTTGCGGACAGTCTTACGGAAGAAAAACCATTTGTGAGTAAGTCTGAAATTCCCACCGGCATATTGGTGCCAGAAGTAATATAAATTATTTTTTTATTAAAGGGATTTTTCTGTGTAGACTCAGTTTTACTCAACCCAAAGATATAATCATAATAGAATCTAGTAAATCTGTAATTATTATATAAGGGCTAACGTCACTAACTGACCATGACGAAGCCTCGTTCATATTGTAGATGCAGTATATAATAGAGCCGATCACAGTGGCCGCGCTGTTTAAGGCATGAACCGTCTTCTCCTTCTCGAACACTGGGATCGTGTTCGAATCCCACTCGAGCATGGATGCCTGTTTGTGCGTTAATTCTATTTTGTGTTCTATGTGTAGGTAGCGGCCTTGCAATGCACTGATCCCATGTTCAAGGAGACTTACTTACTGTGTATGGACTAAGAAACTGCAAAAGCGGTCAAGGTCCACAAGGGCTGCAGACCCATAGATATATAATATATAATATACTTCGAAGAATATGGTGGCTAATGTAGGTGAAGTGTCAGATATATCAAATAAGGATATTGGGTTACTTTAATCAGACCTGCATTTAATGAAAATTGTTGTAGTACTCTGGGTTATCGTATGGTCTGTTAAGTGGATACTAGTGTCTCTGCCCTGAAGAAAGAGGTAGTGCGTACGTTCGAAATACTTTAAGGGCCTAGATTCTCGTAAACGAATTTTCTATTTATTATATCATGCAAGAGGAATCAATACGGGTGCGTGGAGCTTCATAACTTACGCACTGTTTTTTGTGACTAAATCGAGGATTTTGTGATGGACTTGACGCGTAGCACGCATTGAAACTCATCAAATGCGTATCAATATTTTTATTGAAAATTTCCCGGAAGGAGATATACTTTGAATGCAGGATAAAATATATTTGTTCTTGACATGTCTCCACACCTTTACACATTTTCTACCAAACTTAGCATAGTGGTAGAGGACCTCTGTAGAATGGTTTTAGATATTTGAATACATGTATGGGTTGGAATCCAAGCCACATATTTTTCTATTATTTCCTCTGTAAGAAAGTCATTGGGATTGTGAGTATCGTAAACACAATGAGATTGTGACAACAATGGAATTTTGAAGACAGTGCGATAGTGACAACAATTGCGTTATAGCTAATATATGGAGAAAGGTCCAGACTCTCTTCTTCTGTTGCTAGGATAAGAGGAGAAACACATACAATTTTCTGCCAGTGTTAGATTTATGAAAATTTTTGTGTCTGTGAAGTTAGTCTTCCGTAAAATTATCAGGCAAATGAAAGGAAGTGAGATAAGTCGTTTTTTCACTCTACAGCTCTAGCTTCTTGTTCTTTAAGGGCTGTGGTGGGCCAACAACTCGGCAAGTTTGAGGATCTCTCGCTCTGAATTCCGTAGACTTGTCAGATGTCGCACGGAGACAGAGAGCGTTATAAGCTAAGGCTCTGCTAGAACCGCAGAGAAGCAAAACAAATACTAGTTAAGACGGAAAAGCAAATACATGGCAATGTTAATTCATGTAGGCAAGCGATACGCAAGTAGAATTAAAGGAAATATAGAAAAATTAATTAATTAGGATGCAACAAATAAACGAGAAAAGTTATTATATCATAGGATGTAATGTCTTATAGTCCAATAGAATATCCGCCGACGGTTTGGAAAGAAAATTTTCTCTATCCTCAGAGCCGAAGATCAAGTAGCCAGCAAACAGCAGGCGGCAAGGCCTGATGGAAACAGTAATTTCCTCAGAAACGTCGAATAACTTCCACCGGGCTACACGAGCTTACAGTCCCGAAAGGTACTCACTTCGGTGGGAACCTCAAATCCAAAAATAAATAAGATTTTAATCTACTAATCTACTAATGAAACATATAAATTAAATAATTCAGTCGATATAGCAACTCTATTGCTTATATTTATCATCTAACATGCTTCGGCTTCACTAATGTATCCTCAGTGTTGCCATGTTTTCTTTATCTTAAGGAAACTATTGATTACATGGGTGTACAAATGATATGTTTCAGCAATATACAGAGCATCAAAATAGGTTAAAGGATACTTAGGATAAATACAATGATGTGTTTATTAACTAACTAACTAACTAATCAACCAACCTGCTAACCGACTGACAAAATCCACGGAATCGAGTCCCTCTTGAGAAGATGCCAATCGCTCAACTACCTAAGAATTTCCCTACATTTTGTACAATCCGAAGGTTCATTACCGTGTTCACAAGAGCCCGCTACTGATCCTTACCTAAGCCAGATGAGTCCAGGCCATTCCAAACCGTCTTATTTCTGCAAGATCCACTTTAATATTATCCACTACCTACGTTTAGGTCTTCCTAGTGTGTTCCTTCTGGCTTTCCTACCAAAATAACCTCTATGAATTCATCTTCTGGTCAATTCATGCTACGTGCCCGGCCCATCTCATCTTCCTTGGGATGGTCTTTCAATCATATTAGGCGAAGAGTACAAGTTAAGAAGTTAATTTTGAAATTTTCTCCAAACTGCTATTATTTCATCCTTTTTGGTCCAAATATTCTTCTCAGCCCTGCTCTCAAGCAACCCCAGTTTATGTTCCTTCCTTAATGTCAGAGACAAAGTTTCACGCCCATACAGAACCACAGGCAAAATTATAGTTTTGTATATTCTAATTTTTATGTTATTGGACAGCAGACGAGGAGAGTGAATGGTAGCTAGCTTTACACAGTTTTAGGGATAAAGAAGAAAAAATATTCGCCTTGCAGTTCAGTAATGATGAAAGAAATTGAACTCAGAAAAGTGAGTACATAAGACTGAGAGTCTTTGTCACGGGAAGTGGAAAGGTGGCTCAGACAGAGATGTCAATATGGTCGGCAGACTTGGGCACGTTGATCCCAGGAAATGTAATTTTAAGCTTTTGACCTTTGACACGTTGCAGACGTAGTTTTTACGTTAGAAATATTAGTGTTTGAAGTTGAGTGTGCGTGACGTTAAAACTAAGCCGTTGACATTAACCTTTCCTGCCGTCTCTCAGTAGTTAGAAGTTGTCTGCCTCTTTCCAACAATGTAAATTATTCTCTCATGGAGATATGGCACCTAAAATATAGGTCTCTTATATTAAAGTATTAGTACTGAAAGTGTTAATTGTTTTATTCGGTGAATTGTGAAACTTTCTTTTAAAAATGCTCGTGTTTTTCAAAAAGAGCGTTTACTTTATCGCAAATCTCAACACTTTCCTGGCCAACTGCTTTTATTTCAATCCATATCATTTTTATAAAACTGAGACGTAATTTGTTATAATATTGTCAGTAGATGCTAGCAAGGATCTAGTGATTGCTTAAACTTAAAACGAATCCGGGTTCAATTTTCCACAGACCAATATAAAGTAAGATAAGCAGAAGAGGGTAGATGCCCATGGGAATAAATTTTAGATTAAATTAAAATAAACCCGTAAACAGATCAGATGAAAATATATGGGCAAACGGAGGGTGAGAGACTAGGAAGAGTACATGAGAAGCGTGTAAGATGGTTATGAGATAATGGATGACAAATTCAGAATGAGAGGAAAGGAAAAATAGTACTGCATCTGTCAGCTAGAAAGGAAATGGGTCTGGACCAAACTCGTCTTCCTCCTGCACAACTGCCAATATGCAGCCGCTTCGAAAGTATATGGATTGATATGGTAATGCTATTATTTTAGAATTTTCTTTGAAGGACTGAGGAATTCCACGAGCATTCTCAGTCACTATCGCCCTGTTCTGACAGATATTCTAACGAAGCACCACCAGAGTGTAAATGATCGGCAGCCATATTCATTCGCCATGCAGGAGAACGGCGGTATATCGGTAATCTTCAACATTGTATTGAAGCGGGAACTCCGTAGACTGTAGTTCGCAAGCGAACTATACCGACCGAGCGACCGCCACTTGTCGGCGAAGTTAGTGCCAAATTTTGCGGATAGATTGTGTCACGTGGGCAGCGCAACGGATCCCAACGGCCGTTAATCCTAGTCTTATAGACCGGAGCAGCCGTTTCCTTGAAATAGTTCCTCAGCTATCCTCACGAGGCTGAATGAACCCCGTACCAGACGCAATACTTCTCAGAAAAACTAGTAGAGTCGGGAATCAAACCCGGGACCTCTGGATCTGTAGCCAGGAACTCTGACCAGGTTTGAAAATTAGCATCTCTGAATGGAAGAAGAGAATGAAGTGAGAAATCTGTTCTGTCTAAGTCTTACATACGAATATCATGATTAGAGAACAAGGAAACATTTTGCAGAAGGCTTACTTATGATATGAGCAGTACCTGATGTTCCAGAGACCGGTTTACTTTCATGAAACAACACGGAGCATGATGTTGGTATGCACGGCTTAACACAACTGTGATCTTATTAAGGGAGTAATGCTGTTGCATTTAATTATGTTTTCACGTTTCCTCAGTGTTAACTGTGCATATAGTGTGCAAATTAAACCTCTGACCTCACGGCCTGTCGCTGTTTGGACCTACGTAAAGAATTTCTCTGTTAATATGCCTTAATATCTAGAATATCACAAGCACCGAAACCACAGTTAGCGTTCATTTTGCGGCGAGGAATGATGTTGCAATATGGACAGAACAGATCTGTTGAAGTCTGAGGTAGAATATCATTTAATTTTATTTAATTAAACATTCCAGTCTCTAGAAGGCAAAGTGAAATATAATTAATCGAAAACTTATTAACATCCACATGTTCTAGTTGTCTGATGAAAATACTGGTTGCCGTTCTTTGCTATTTATATTTAACATAAATTCACGCATTTAGGCTTGTTAAACTTTAAAAATATATCTGAAATCTCTTCTGAAACTGATATAATTTTTATATTAAAATACAATTTCTTTGGAATGAATAAAATTCTTCTCGGCTTACTGGATTGGGAAATTATTTTAAACATTTTCTAGTGTTACTAAATGGATATGGATTTTGTAAACCTTGTTTTTAAAAATCACCCGTAAATTATTAAAAGTAGTCAGGTTATTCTAAACGCCTATGATATCTTTTTTTCACGGATACTAGGCCGATCATGACCTTCCATTTCCCTCTTGAAATAACTGTTGTGAAGTTAAACAACTCGAGATTTTATAAACAGTTTGAATGTCTCATACAATGACTCGATATATAAGTACAGTTAATGTACATTCTTAATTTTGATTATTATTAAAAGTGTTAAGAAATAACAGCCGTTTAATTATTTCAGAAGACTCAATTAGTTATATACAAAGACTGTAAAAGCAGGCACATATTAGACGATGGAGTATTAGGATCAATATGTGTTTAGTTTTAAGAATTCTGTTATATTGAACAGTATATTGAATGTACCACGTATGTTGTAATTAGTTTACATTTCCTGTTAATATAACGTGTAGTAGAAGGATCGCGGGAAGGAACATGCATTGCTTGGTAACGGTCGTTAAACACGTTCTCGCGGAAACGATATCCAATCTATTGCTAGGCAACCGTCGTGACAACAAGAGAAGAATTGTTGGAAACGGTGTTTTCTGTTGGGTCCTCCCCGAGTTTTTATAACGAGGACACCAGCCGAGATACAGTTAGCTAGTCTCAAATCTGAGACAGTAAAATATGGTCGCGAGTCCCAAGGGACTCGGACCCGAGAAAGACTGCCCTGGCAAAGACCAGCAGCATATACAAAAGACAGACCCGTCCTCTCGTCAGAGAGGCGTCCCACAAAAGCAATACCGTAAATATCAAACAGTAATAAATATCTGATCATGAGTGCCAGATGGGGTTCGTCACCAAGACTTATTGACTGACTGACCGTCAGTCGTAACGTAACTTTGACTTTGACTTAGATACAGTTAGTTGTCAGCAGTTCAATTGTGTGAAATCATGTGAATTAGCTGGTTGGTGAGTGAGAGAGTTCAGTTATCAGGTGTCAGTTGAAAGTCAGCCTGTGAAGAGAGGAATAGAAATCTGGTCTGAAATGGCCACCAGCCTGGAACTCAGTTAGTATAGTTGTCCATTGACAAGAGTTCTGCACGGGCAGCTGAAGCTGCAGGAAGGTGAAGAATCTCCCTCGATAGAAACCGTTTCCAGGAAACGGCTAATGGAGACTGTAATAGACTGAGGACACTAGTCTGTGTATGTCAGAGAAATATAAAGTGTAATTCCGAGTGGTGTCTAAGTTCACTTGCGGAATACAGGCCACGGAGCTTGTGTACAAATGGTCATTAAATAATATCCAATCCATACCACACCTATAGTCACACGTCACTAAATCTTGACGTTAATTTACCCTCCGAATTTAATTTAATTTAATTATTTGAGTGATCTAATTATTATTGTGATATTTCCATTAGCAGTAAATTTGAAGTTAAGAAAGAGCTAATTTATGTCTCTCTAGTACAGTGTCCTTCTCGAAAGGCCGAATCAGAGTCCCTCGACTATGAGCAGGATATGCCATTGCTCGGGAGGAGGAGGTTAAGATTGTGGCCAAAAAGCCTGTCAAATAGTCAGGTGGTTTGGCTGTTCGAGGAAGACACTGTGTTTAGTAACGTCCTGATAGAAATCTGTCTCCCTCTTATAGTTAATACACTTTCACGGATACAAAATTTGTGATTCTACAGTTTAAAATCATATCAGACTCTCAAGAGTTTTCTTTCGCGCTTCATGACGCCAACTGCCATCTATTGAAAATAAATGCAAGTAAACAGCGTTTGGTACAGTTAAAACTGTTATTCATAGATGTCTCTTCATTTCCCATCTAGCGGCAGATTTACGAACTGTATAACGTCCTAGCACAAGATGGCGTACGAGTAGTCATGGTTCACAAATTACACACGAGAATGCGCACTTCGGCCACAATATGGCTGATTTTCCTCATCGACGCGTGGAGGAGTATTGATTGTTGCAAATGTTAACCAGTCATTCCATCTACATGACCTAATTATTAATCGTTGGTGATAGGAAGCGAGATAAACGCACAAATAGACACACGTAATAACGTAATGTAAACTGATGGAGAGTAATTAAAAGCTTTTACCTATATCTGGGTTTACCTGGTCTTGGTCAACCAGAGCCCTACTGCCGAGAGGCAAAACAGTTGGTGTATAACAACACAGCCTTTGAAGCCGTTGTCAGTCTTCATCCTAAAGCTTTAATATTCTATTTACGAAGCGCTTACTGACGCAATTGCATGAGATATATGACGTGTTACAGAGAGGTACAATAAGTTATAGTTTCACACAACGCAACCTGGACAGCTGAACTACTGAATAAGAAAATCACAATCATTTGGCCTTCATTAAATGAGAATGGGAAGAACAATGCATATGTATAGTATTTCGAATGTACTGTTCGGTTCATGAGGTCATATTGAGGCAACTGGGATGTGAACGGAAATACTATGACAAGTATCATCAAATAATCAAATGAAAAAGTAAAACTATCCATGTAATAGGCCATGGAGGCCCATAGGATTATGAGACGTTGAGGCTTCCACATTTTCTAGACAATCGGCTCACAGATGGCGGCGAGGTTGTCAGCCTTACGCGCCAACCGGCCACCCTTTACCCCTAGGAAGATTTCTGGCATTCATTTCTGTTAGAAGCCGAGTCGACCTAAGAGTCACAGTGCGGCTGGAAAGATTAGGTCAAGTAAAATTTCTTACCGCCCTCCTCTTCGTCGTCCTTACCGCTCAGTGAGACTTCAAGCCTCACGAGTTGGTCGTCACTTATACCTGTCCTTCACGTTCGCCCCTTTGTGGTCTGCACTTTCATCCGCCGCTTCCTTGTAGCTGTCTGGTTCAGGGTAGGGTGTGGGATTG
>NW_019721760.1:252808-291151 GCF_002891405.2 Cryptotermes secundus
ACCGTCGAAGTTAAGCATTGAAATCCCCAGAAAAAACAGCGGGATACTTCCTGCTCCGTTCTGGGTTTTCAAGTGACCTGCAGCTTGCTTGTCCCTCAGAAAGACCAGATGTTGTCCTTGGCGTCTGCTGGTGCTGGGGTCAATTCTGTATCATCTATTGTTAACAGTAGTACAGTTCGTTTACATGTAGTACATTGTAATTAAAAATGTAAATCAACAACATTGCTGAGGTTCCTGCATGGTGCGGTTACAAATTTAATGACCTCATCGAGAGTCGAAGCCGCGACCTTCCGGCTTGTAGTATAGTGCCTAAACCAACTACACTACCGCGTGCCTCCCATCAGATAATAGGATCAAAGAAAAAATATTGATACATATTAATATTACTATGAATGCAAATCGACGAAAGAGAGAGAGGTAGAATGAAAATAACGGCTCCCCGACAAGGAAGTTGTCCGTTTCGTCTTGGAGAAAACAAATATTTGTGTATGCCATATGATTTAATTGTATAATTTATTTCGCTGGTGGCGAAGAACAAAAATAACTTCCCATAGCGTGACTTAAACATTGGTATGAGATTCATGTGTCGGTCGCTTTACTAAGTCGTCCCATCTCACGAAAGCGTGTGTATTANAATAATGAAGAAATTAAAATATTACATCGGACAAGCAATGAATTCAACACTATTAGTGCCCGATTTAAAATGTAGTAAGTTTTTATAAAGTGGAGGTTAGTGATATGTGCAAAAGTACTAAAGGATAAAGAATACGAAGAAAGGGTAAAATATGAAAATAAGAAAGAAGTATGTAAGATTTGAGTCTTTCACGGCGGTGACTATGAAGGAAGCAGTCTTCTGGGATTTGGCACCGTGTATATGTGGTGTTAACCGATGTTTTGGAGGAACGTATCGCCTCCATCTTCAGGGTAGAAGAAAAAATATATAAGAATCTGCAAGCAAAGAGACCGNTTTTAATATTCACTATCCATTAACTTCCTGTGTTTTTCAGTCATCTTTCTCTGCTCCATCCTTAAAACAATTTTATTTTTACTGCTGTTGCCATTGTCAGCATCGACACTAGACTTTCTCAGCATGGAAATGTTGGTTCAGTATCTTAAGCTGACCACTAATCTTCTCTTCATTACTCACATCACTACTCCTACGCTATACGAAATACTCAGCTGAGAAACTGCCATTAAATTGACAAGAAACGAACTACTGCCCGCAGATCTCAGTCTTCATAGCAACTGGATTACGGGCTGGACAAACAAGGGGTCATGGCTTGATTCCGTGTAGGGGCAAGAGACCTTCTCTTCTCCACAATGCTTTGAGACTTATCCAGCTTTTGCTTCAGTGGGCACCGGGGGGAGGGGGGAAATTTTCTCTGGTGTAAAGCTGTCAGGGCGTTAAGTTGCCCACACCTTCATGTAGGGTCGAGGTTAATTGTATGCGTGGAGCTATACTTCCACTCTGTCATTTGTCTTTTTAGCCTGTTGCTTTATCTCTGTTTCATTGTCGTATCGATAGTTCAGCATAACGGTATCTCTCGCGAGATTGCCGCAATGTACGAGATGTGTATGCCTACTAGATTATGGACGCGAGTGTTTTCTTGACGTGTCAGATTAAGCTATCCCAGATTTGAAGAAACAGAAATTTGTTTTTCCGTATACCAAAGAGTGACAGCTGATCACAGTGGCCGCGCGGTCTAAGGCATGAACTGTCTTCGCCAGTCGTGTCTTCGAATCCCACTCGAAGCATAGATGTTTGTCTACATTTATTATATATTTGTGCTGTCTTGTGCAGGTAACAATCTTGTGACGGGCTGATCACCCGTGCAAGGAGTCCTACCGACTGTATACGAGATTAAGGAACTGAAGTGAAGCGAAACGTTTCACGAATGCCCTATGTTTCAAAGGAAGCGACAGGAATATAAGCAAATTAATGAAAGAGACAAATAAACTTATGTTTTTCTTAATTTGGAAATTATGTTGATGGGGAATATTTGTAAATGAAGCGTTTTATGATTGTGAATAAGACTGACATAGTTGGCTCAGTGAGTAACGCGTCAGAATTTTATTCGTGAGGTGTCCTGGATAGTGACCAGGACACCAAGTGTCCTCATTTGTTTTACTCGCAGTTCTCATTATCCTCGCCAGGCAAATGTGGGACAGAGCTTGCTTTGGAACCAGCCACAACTGCTTTCTTCGTATCCGTTTGGATTTATCATACATTAATCATCTTAGAACTGGTCTCTGCAAAGTACAAGATTAGTTACTGGTTGTGTCGTTAAGTAAAGCACAAAGAAAAAAAAATTAACTTGTATATGTAGTTTCACTTCAAATAAATGTTGTTACTTATAACTTAAACATCATACAGCAACCTCCTAAATGCAAGGTTCAGTGGCTGTTGAATTAGTCATTAGGAACTCGTTACATAGAATAAAATGTGTAATTATAAAAGTGGAACTGTATAGCACATGATAATATTCGAAATTACCTAATTTATAAGGATTGCGAAGTTGCAGTGCCATTAATTTATTACAACGCAGCCACTGCTCCAGTCTTCTTTGCTGCATTTGGGTCAAATATTCTAATCATTGTCCTTCCTAATTACTTTCAGTCTCAGAACTCCTATTTACCACCATATTATTCATCTCCTGGATTCATTTATATGTGGTTTTATATGTTTCTCCATTTTCTAGTTTTCCATTAAATTTTTGTACAACCTTGGTGAGTTTCTTATTTAAACTGTAGTTGGTTCCCCAACTTCAAAACTACTTCCGAAAAAATTTGTGTTGATGGGCACAGTATAAACCGATATTCAGGTAGTGATATAAACACAAAAACAACATAAAATTGGCTTGTTGCAGAAATGGGGAAATTTATAAGCCTATATATATATATATAAAATAACAGAGATGAGTATAATGAACCTTCCTGGGGAGTAAAGAGCGGCTGGCGCGCAAGGCTGACAAACTTTCCGCCATCTGTGAGCAGATTATCTAGAGCAAATGTGTAAGCCTCGACGTTTCACAACCCTATGGGCGTTCACGGCCTGTTACTGGGATTATTTTACATTTATCTCTATGTTTTAAATCATCTTTATTCTTCGGACATTTCCGGCTCTAATCTCGGACAAAGCCCAGCTATTCTGACATGTACTTTAAAATAGGCCACGTCACTCAACTACGCAGCCCGCAAGAGCTGCAGAAGTGACTGCAGCTCTATCTATTGGTGGATCCGAAGTTCTGCTTTACGTCTGGAGCCATGCCTCTAGTTGTCAGACTGGATACCAGATGCCTCCCATGTGTCTCGTTGTGCAGTTATGACCGTGATAATTATCAAGTTACACCCAGCCGGGATGTAGGTCGATCTATATAGCACATAACTCTGCACACTCTGTATTATTTAATAATTTCAATGGAGACATCCCATTCCCTGAGCAGCTCTGCGACGAAGCCAACATGAACTCAAGGGGTATTTCATGTGCGAGAGCGGTTTCCTGATAGATTCACTGCATTGAAATATAACCCCATCACTGATAAGGGTACTTTGTGTAGGGTTAATTATTGAAGGGGTGCGTTAAAATAAATTGTTACTTTTCTTACATAATTAGTAACCATATTTTGGCCTCGAACACTGGAATCGCGAGTTCGAACCTAGCTCGGGACATGGTTTTATGTTCGCGCATTTATGTTTTGCTTTACTATATGTAAATAGAGGCTTTGCGATATGCCGAGTCTTTGATAAATGACTTCCAACAAGTTACTTAAGGATTTTCTGTTACAGAATTAATGTAAACTTAAAAGACTAAAGAACATAATACGTGAGAGCTAAATAAGAACTAATCACGAACTAATTCCAGATTTAAAAGTATGAAATGCACACACAATTTCCGTAGAAAAATCCGAAGGGAAGAGCTCGCTTGGGAAACCTATGCCGAATCGAGGGAAATTTCAAAACGTAACTTATCACGAAAGGTTACGAAAATGTGGAGTCATCTGGCTCAGGTTAGGATCACGCAGGAGGGCATCTGTGAACACGGTAATGAACCATCGGTTTCAATAAAGGACAGAGAAGTAATTGACTCACTGGATTTCATGTTCTAACAGCTGTCGTTATGAAGAGTTCTGTCTCCTGTGATATCACACCGTGTAGTCCATTTAAATACAACTGATATTTCGGAGAAAAATATCGCCTCTTTCTTCCAGGTCGAAGAATAAGCAAAGTAAGAAACCAGTATGAAGCAATTAGCAAGAAGAGACTTTGTTTTTCGTAACATCGGTTGATTTTAACGGATTTAACGGCGTTATATCCCAAAAGATACTGAATTCAGATAATTATATTACGGAATATCTCTCAAGCAGTCATCAGATATTCACAGGATTTGTCTGCTTTTGCAAAAAGAAAATATTCGTCATTGTTATTATAAAACAACATGACTTTTGAGAGAGTTATTCATCCCGTCATGGTTGTTATAATTAGGCCCACACGATTCGTTAAGCCATTATTTCATGTTATGGATGGGAAGCTTCTGTCGCTGTAGTGGCCCTGGTTACTAGATTATTATTTATAGGATACCCAAGAAGAAGAATCCCATTTATATAGGCCATGGCCGGTTTCTGATCCCTCTCAATTTTTCTCCATTATATTCCTATTGTAAGCTATAACACCTAAACTCTCGTTAAGAAGAGACAAATAAAAAAAGAGACATACAAAAATAAACCGGAAAGTACAGCCGAGGAACCTGTATTACAAAACTCTTGATAGAATTAACGACAAACGGCGGGGAAGAAATTGCCGCGAACACTTCAGGCAAGTATATTGAAATCTTAACCGTTTCGAAGTTCTTGTTGATGCATATTTGTTGAGCAGCTTGCACTAAATCCCAGTTCCTTCTGGAAGGTTAAATGATAGCTCCCATTACATGGAACCGACGGGGGTGCAGTCGGCGATATTTATGGACAAGTGCGTGTGTACTATCCGCGCATGCGTGTGTAGGCATTGACAGACAAATCGGGTAACTACTGTATTTTTCCAAACGGTGCTCAGTGGTTTACATTTTGTAAGTTACAATCTCCATCGAAAAGACAGGCTATTTTATGATGAATTTTTTAAAAATTATTTTACTGACATATTTTTTGACATATATTTGACAGTGATATTTAAATATCACTTAAATTGTCAGGGGTGGTTAACAAAATTTTCGGTTCATGATGACACATGTCCAATATACTAAAGATAAACTGTCTCGGTTTGAGGCAATTTATCTCATTCGTAACATGGAAGAGTATAAAATTTAAAATTTCATATCCTCCTACAATAGTACTTCTTCATAATTATAATATGAGGGTTGCAACTTTAATAGTGGCAACTATTTATTTACAATTGATACAAAACAGATGCATGTTTCGAAGTTTTACTGTCCTTCAGTGTAGTCACCAGCATTGTGTACAACACGTTGCCAGCGATGTGGAAGTCGTAGGATACCTTTAGCAGCGCCTGTTATGTTGATAGTTGGAATGGAGCGGTCTACTGCCTGAAGAATCTCAGGAACAGTTCTGAAGCGAATGCCACGAAGTGGTTCCTTCATCTTAGGAATCAAGTCGACGTCACAAGGGCTTAAGTCCGGGGAGTATGGTGGATGGTACAGCACTTCCCAGCCCCATCGATCGAACAAATCAGCGGCAGCTTGCGCTGCATGCGGCCGAGCATTGTCCTGCAAAATGATGGGTGGGTTCTGCAGAAAGTGTTGCCGCTTCTTTCTCAAAGCTGGTCGCAGGTTGTGTTCCAAAAATGAACAGTAATACTGCGCACTGACGGTCTGCTGTCGGGGAACGGTATGCGTTAGGATAACACCATCACAGTCGTACACGGGAATCACCATAACTTTCACATTGCTGGGGTTCTGACGAACTTTCGATTTTCGTGGTTACCCGTAACGACGCCTTTCGTTCAATTGGCGTTTCATTTGTGGCTGTTACGATTTAGCCCATGTCTCATTCAGCGTAATGATACGGCGTAAGAAAGACTCTCCTTCGTGCTCATAGCGCTCCAAGTGGTTACGAGCAGCGTCGTATCGTAGCAATTTCTGCATTTCCGTCGAATCATGCGGAACCCATCGTGATGCAATTTTCTCATGTACAGGCGTTCCTTCAGAATGTGAAGCACAGTCGTATGCGCTAATCCTGTCTCTCGGGTCAGCTCACGAATCATATGGCGTCGATCACTCTCCAGTAACGCGGAAAGAGCATACACTTCTTCACTGACACTAGGACGACCTGACCGACGCATGTCTGCCACATTTTGGCGTCCTTCGTTAAAGGCTTTTACCCACCTTGCCACTGTTCTGTAAGGCAATGCAGATTCCCCGCAAGCCTCTTGAAGACCTTGATGACACTGTCCTGTTGTACGGCCTCTGGCACATTCAATCTTTATCCACCTCCGTTGTTCCTGTTTCGAAAACATCTTGACCACACTACATTAGACCGCCAACTAACACGAGGCTCTGTTCTTCTCGTCACTGCGCATGATCGTGATGTGGGAAGTGAGAGTCCATTTGCTCCGAGGTAAGGTAGTTATGTAACTAACGTGTGGTATGAGCGACATTATTTGGTTCCGTTGCATGGCGTCTCTACAGCAGTGTTGCCACTATTGAAGTTCCAACCCTCGTATTTCTCATTCATTAATAGAATATGACTCTATATTTCGTTATTAAAATAGTGCACAAGCACAAAGAGGGAGGAGCTTCATAGTTTGTTGTTAGTTTTAACACCATGAACATGATGTACCGCCTGGACGTTGTGCTAACAAACGAAGAAGACTTCATCTAAGGGACTTCTTAAATATAAATAGATCAAATCATTGGTTTGCATTCAGGAGTTCACAAGACCCAGTCTAGTTCGGAGACCAGCAATCCATGCTAAGGTTATTCGTGTCCTACTATGTGTTAAAATAAAAAAAGTAAAAGTATCCCTGTAACAGGCCATGAAGGCCCATAGGGTTGTGAGACGTGGAAACTCCCACATTTTCTAGACAATCGGCTCATAGATGGCGGTGAGGTTGTTAGGCTTACGCGCCGGCCGCCCTTTACCCCCCCACCAGGAAGATTCCTCGTACTCATTTCTGTTAGAGGCTGAGTCGACCCCAGGGCCACATTGCGACTGGAAGGATTACGACAATTGAAAATTCCAATGATCTAATCGGGAATCAAACCTGCGGGTTTTCCAGCTTGTATTATAGTGCCTCAACCAACTACGTTACCGCGTGCCCGTTTCTGTATATATTTGCACGATTATATATATATATATATATATATATATATATGAAAGCGAACGAGAAATATGGAGGTCGTGCATTTCCGTCGATATGCTTCATTTCTGAGGCTACTAAACGTGTTTTCATTACGCTTTCGTGTTAATGGTTTATATGCAGATTCATCTTGGCATTTTCATTTTGTTTCATGTAATCCTTCGCTTATATGAGGTTCAAATCGATGTGTATGAGTTTGCTCTAATTGATACATTTTACAAAGTACTGTTTTTGATGAAGTATATACAACTGAATAAGCAGAGGACATTGTTACATCCGTTACCAGGAAAGGACTAGTGAAAACAAACTGAGAAGACTTACTATGCGCTGTAGTGAGAATACGAACGCATGAATTATAGAGAGCGGTATAATTACTTGTGATTACGAGCTCTAAGTGGTCAATAAACCCAATTACCAATCCAAACCCCGTCGAGAGTCACACTCATACGACGTGACAGTATTTCTAGTCTTCCTATTCACTGATTATAAACATAGAACAATTTCCAGGAGGCCATAAGCTCTGCATTCGGAAACCATCAAATTAATTAGTTTTCAGACCTGAACGTGAGGGCTGTCACANAATCCCAGGAGACAGAAACCTTCACAGTTGTCACCATGACAACTCGAAACCTGATATAACACATATACCTGCACTCTTTCTTTTCTGTGGCGCTACAGCCCCAATTTGGGTCTAGGCCTACCTGCATGAAACTCTCCGTTTCACTTCGGTTTACTAGATCTTACACATTTGGTAGGACTCCTTGGGCGAGTGATCAGCTCGTCGCAAGGCCTCTACCTGTAGACAAACACAGAAAAACGCACACAAACATCCATGCCCTAAGTGGGATTCGAACCCACGATCCCGGCTTCCGAGCGAGCGAAGACAGTGCATGCCTTAGACCGCTCAGCTACCTTGACCGGCACCTGCATTCTTTACTTTCCAAATTCTTTTAAGAAATTAAGCCTTGTCTCAAACGCATGTATCTTGCGACCGTCTATGCCACACTTACCTACACTGAGCTAACATCCTTACTCATGTTATTTTTGTTTTGGCACCGACTTGTGTTATTGTCCTCGTTTAAAAATTTCACAATGCTATCAGAGAATTTGCCGCGTTGGACTTTGAACGAAAGGAAATGAGTGTGGGGCATTGGAATGTGTATGGAGACTGGCACTAGGTGCCCCCTCTTCATTAGGGGCGTCGAACTTTAGCGCCGACGCTGCTTTTGCGGGAGAAATCGATTTAGCGTCGACTCAAAGAGACCTACTCCCCCCCAGTAGTGCCTGGTATATAGGCAGGTCGCCAGCCACGTGGAGTTTGCTCGAAGTTCCACCACTGCATGCCCATAATGAGTATCACGAAAACTGTTGGAATTATTTGATAAGAAGAAGATTGTTTTGCTTTACTTTCTTTTTTTGTTTCCACATGTTAATTTCTTACAGTTATAATGTACTTCTTTAAGTGACTTTTGTTTAATAATCGTGGCTCACAATATTCAGAGGTCTGTCAAGAAATGAATGAAAGATCGTATTCAAAACGAAAGATGGTGCATCTTTCGTTATAAATAATAATAATAATAAATAATAAATAAATAAATAAATAAGAAAACCTAAAAGTATCCCTGTAACAGGCCATGGAGGCCCATAAGATGGTGAGACATCGAGGTTCCTACATCTTCGAGACAATCTGCTCACAGATGGCGGTGAGGTTGTCAACCTTACTCGCCGGCCGCCCTTTACCTCCAGGAAGATTCCTGGTTCAAGATTCAAGATTATAAAAATATCTGCGAATCTAAAATTTTCCGTATTTTCTTAAATTTCGTCATTTTTCATATGTCTTTACTTTTGAAAAAAAAATCTTTTTTTTTTCGAACACTAACAAACGTGTTTATATTTTCGAAAATATTCAGAATGTTATAAACCGTATACATTTATAAATCTTAGGAAATGTCAAAATTTAATTAAATTATTCTTTAACAGCAACGGGTGCTTTACTCAAAATTTTAAAATATTTTTGTAAATTATAAAAATGTTTCCGAAAATCATATTGGCACGTGGTGATTATGGACAGGATTTAGATTGATTATCGTATTTATTGCACATTTACAACTCGGAATTACAAGTAACTGTAACGCAGCAAAAATCACCATAACCCACACTAGTATTCTCAAATTTTACAACCTCCACTAGTCGTTGCTTGGTTACAGTCTTCTAAGAAGGGTCATTCCTCACACTTAGTCAGAGTTACTTTACGACCTGCGGTTTACCGCCATTCAGTTCATCTTGGCGCCAAGCCCCTTGACGTTCACGTCCACAGTTTTTTCTGTGACTCAACCCTTTCGGTCATAGCCCTTATGTAACGTCATCCCTGACGAGAGAAGAGGTTTCTCTATCATGAATATGCTTGGCCTTATCGACCAGAAGCATTTTGTTGAAAATTCTTCCCTTTACGCTATATAAGAGTCCTCTGTCAATCCAGGCTTTGGACAACAGATTATGCCTATCTTAATTATCTTGTTCTACAACGACACCTTAGTCATTTGAACGGTCATAAGCTTGCCCGCCGCCAAGTTTAAGCCTATTATATTTTCTATGTCTGGCTTCGCTTTGTCCCATATTGCGAATGCCCATTCTCATGATTTAGTATGGCTTCGGCTTGCTGTGTGCTCAATTTTATTATAAATCCTATTCATACGGAAGGTTGAAAACCGTGTGGAAATCACGGACCGGTGTGCATCTCTGAGAACTTCCAATGGTGCGGAAAACCTTGTTTTGTGGCGCTGCCATTTTAAGAGTTCGTATCGCACAGTCAGAGTCAGAGTCAGAGTCAGAGTCAGAGTCAGAGTTACTCTACGACTGATGGTTTACCGCCAATCAATCCGTCTTGGCGAGATGCCCCTTGAGACTCACGACCAGCATTTCTGTCTTCAACTGAACACTTGCGATCAAGTCCTTATGTAACATTCTCTCTGACGAGAGGATGGGTCTGTCGTTTCCAATTGTTGCTGTCCCTCGCCAGCACAGTCGTTCTCAGGCATGATTCCCGCGGGACTCATGGCCATATTTTACTGTCTCAAATTCGAGACTCCCAAACTTGGAGGACAAGGTCCCCGTATTTCTATCCCCCAGGAACAGCGTGGGCCATTTATCACCCAGGCACTGGATTCCCTTCTCGTCACCTAATACGACTCGCAGGGCTGCGGTGGAGGTTTTCGGCCCCGCCTCGACACGGGTCCGATTCGTACCGCACTTCTGCATTTCCTATTCGGTATATAGACTCGGCACGGACCACAGAGATAACACCTCTACTGGCAGGTCGCCTTAATGTAGTGTGATGTAGCCATTGCATCGGATCGCATAGAAAACTCATTTTCCCACTATTCCTTTATTTCTGCGTTGCTTCTGTCGTCATCAACAGCTGCCATTTGACATTTACATGGCCATTCCGTAACATAGGCCTTCATAGAAAATACCAATTCCCACAATTCCTGTATTGTTGCATTGCCTCTCTCGCCTCTGTAAAGAGCTCTCACTTGACGTTTACAGTGCCGTTCCATCGCAACGGCCGTCTGCTGGCTCCACAGTTCTGGCTTTTTGCCCTCATGTCACAATATTTTAGGTTATTTCCCTAGTAACTTTAAGATGTATGGCCGTTAGCTTCCAGTAGCATAACGTTAGTATAAATTTTCGTATAAATCGATTGTTTCAGAAGTTGAAATCTGGGATGCATAGACAGATACATGAATTTCATGATGATCTCATAAGAAATTTTGTTCCTTGTAAATAGTGAAGGAAAATATGCCGGAGGATATTATTTTGCTGCAAACGAACAAACAAAAAATCTATTTATGAAAGCCGTCTTCTGGGATGTGGCGCCGTGTAGAAATGTGTTAATCGACGTTTCGGAGGAACGTATCTCCTCCATATTCAGGGTAGAAGACAAGAAGAAATCCGCAAGCGAACCAGCAGAGCAGGGGCATCAGACTGAATCCAGTCGAGTAAACACAGCTGTATAAGACAAGGAGAGGAGTGAGGCTACATAAGGAAATAGTAGAGAAGGGGAGGGGAAGGGTCTGGTGGAATAGCCAGCAGGTAGTGGGCCAGAGCTGGTATAGAGTATGTGTTAGGAGGAGAGAAGGGACGGTTCCTCCGAAACGTCGGTTAACACAATTTCTACACGGCGCCACATCCTAGAGGACGGTTTTTTCATAGTCACCTCCGTGAAAACCTCAAATTTTACAGAAACCTATTGGCTGTCATTTTTTGGCAATGTTTTACTCTAGGGGAAAGGAATTTTGTGTAGGTTTTCAAGGAGTTTATATTCTTAATTTCCCCACTTATATGTGCTACGATAGTAACATCTCTCAAAATTTGCTCTTAAATGTCACTGGCATTATATAATGTTTGTGAATAATTTTTAGACGCAGAGAAATTCGAAGCTTTAACTCTGAAACGTAATATCGAGCAATCAGACACACATAATTTATTTGCGGTGCTCAATACTTGCCACATGAATTTCACTTGCTTTCCCTAGGCAGCAAGACACCAGTTATTCCTAGAATCATTAAGAATATTCAGGGGGGAAATAGGAAGTTAGTACAATAGAAAAATAAACAAATTTAAATTACTCGTATCTGAAGGGAAATACACCCACCTCCGAGGCAGTAAAAATGCCACCGTAACCTTTCCTGGACACACGGTGAGTTTTAATGGATTGTAAATGTAACCTTTGGAATTTGAAGTTATTTTGATACCACGGATTTTCATATTCGTGTTTCTTTAACTGAGCATTCACATAATCTCATACATAGGTAGAAGCAATCGTTTAATTAGAATAGTTGCTTCTGTTACGTATTTAATTATTCAGTAATTTATTTATTTATAAAATGTATGATAATTTGGTTAAAGTGACATTAGAACTACATTAAAAACCAATTACATGGCGCTTACTGTAAAGAAGTTCGTATGATCTCTTTTGTTTTTAATGTTAAAAAATTTCTTCAGAATTATTAAACAAATATAAAATTTGAGCAAAATTACGTGCTAAATTTTATGCTGATTTTATTTTGATTTTTTTAAGAAGACTGGTGTTTTACTTCTTTACCAGAACCTAGTAGGTTTGTTTTATTTTTTATATATTGCGAAATACTTTACTAGGCGTAATAATGGCCTTTCGAAATTTCAGCGTTATTACTAGTGCCCGGATTTTTTTAAAATGCATATGCGCATATGCAAATGCATATTTTGAGGATTTTTGGTCGTTATTGCATCTTCTAAACGTAAGTGCATATTTCTGCATATATGTCTGGAATTAAGGATATTTTCAATGTTGTCTAACAAAATCGGTTTTGCCTGTGTTTTGGACATCCCTTGCCAGTTGCTATTCTTAACTCTGAGTAACAGTACTTTTACCACTTACAATACAAGCAAGTAGCTTGGCTATTTCGAAAGGGAGGGGGTTGGATTTTCCTGCATTTCTTTGAATACCACAGCAGACAGTAGCATCAGAGGGTTGGTCTCGAGAGAAATCTCTTCAGTTAATGTGTTACTCTTTACTTTAATAGTCTGCATCAAAAAAGTGTTCGTGTACTGAAAATGCCTAAAGAAAAGCGCAGCAGTAGATATTTCAAAATTCGGTGGGTGTCGGGTAATAATAACTATTCAACAGACGGTGTCGTCATGTACTGTCAAGTGTGCCGAAAGGAAGTAAAATGTGAAAAGAAATGTCAACTTGAACAACACCCAAGAACGACTGCGCATATTGCAGCGAAGAAGGAGAAGAAGAACAGCACACCACAACAACTACTTCTTAACACAGGTCAAACCCAAATCCTCTGTTAATACATTTTCAGCCGATCTTTGTAACGTTTTAGTATGCAATAACATAGCGGCCTCCGTAGTCTAGGGGTAACGTTCTTACCTCATGACTCAAGGTACGCGGGTTCAAACCTGGCGGAGGTCGTGGAATTTTTAAGGGCGGAAAAATTCAGGGAACAAGTCCTCCGGGAGGGACTTTAAGCCGTGGGTCCCGTGTCGTAGATTTACGGCACATAAAAGAACCTCATGTCTCTAGGAGACCTCTGAGCAAAATTAGGCCAAGTTGCCCGCCCAACTAGTTTCAAATTCCTCCGGTAGATGGGGGAAGTATCAGGTACCACTGCCAGAGGAGGGGGGGACCCCTCTGGCAGAAAGGGACTAGGAACCCCTGCCAGAGGAGGGACGACCTCGCTGACAGAGAGGGACTAACTATTAGATACCACTGCCAGTAAGAGGCTGGAACCTCGCTGGCAGGACCGGGGCTGATAGTAAGCACCAGTACCTGTAGGGTATGGAGACAATAGAAATTAAAGGGGGAAGCACAATGGGCCAGTAACTGGTCTAAGTGCATGGGGAAACCCACCCCCTCAATACGTAATACGGAAATGCAATAACACTCCATGGAATAAATTAAGCAAACCAGTTCTGCGATCATTTCTGGAGAAATATTGTGTAATTAAGAAAAATCCCAGATGAATCAACGCTTAGAAAAAATTATCTACCTTTGCTGTATGGATCTACTCTGGAGTCAATCCGTTCGGACATCGGAGGGAACTGTATCTGGATATCGGTAGATGAGACAACCGATTTATGTGGCCGATACATAGCAAATTTCGTAGTTGGTAAGCTACATCCAGACGAACCCGGCAAACCTCATCTCTTGCTTGCAAAGTACTAGAGAAAACCAACCATAGCACAATAGCAAGATTTCTAAATGATTCTCTGCCACTACTATGGCCATCTTAAATTGAGAATAATTGTTGTAAGGTGCTTGTATTACTCACACATGCAGCTTCCTATATACTGACAGCAGCAAAGGCCTTAGAAGTATTTTATCCAAATCTTATACACCTAACCTGTTTAGCGCACGGATCACACCGTATCGCAGAAAAGATACGCGCACAGTTTCCAGCTGTTAACGATTTAATTGCAAGTGAGAAAAAACTGTTTCTGAAAGCACCAGCTCGTGTCCAGTTCTACAAAGATTGCCTACCTCAGGTTCCTCTGCCACCTGAACCTGTCCTAACTAGGTGGGGTACATGGACATCCGCAGTTTCATTTTATCAGAAGAATTTCAATCAAGTAAAAGAAGTGGTTACAAAACTTCAAGATGAGTATGCATGTGTCCATGAAGTAAAAGTGGTGTTGGGAAGTGATACTGTTTATCATGAAGTGAATTTTATCCATGCACATTTTTCTACCGTTTCAAAAGCCATTGAGAACTTAGAATCTTGTGGTGCACGCCTTCACGACTCACTTCAACTCGTTCAGATAGCAACTTGTTCACTGAATTCAGCTCCAGGCGAAATTGGAGAGAAGATTAAATTCAAATTAGAAAAGGTGTTGAAATCGAACCCAGGACTAAAAAATATTCAGTCAGTTAGACAGTACTTGAGTGGAATTAGGGTATATTTGCCAGATGACTGTTCCGAACCTTCGGTGCCAGTGTATAAATACTGTCCAATCACGCCAGTTAATGAAGAAAGATCATTTTCAGCTTAAAAACTGATTTTGACGGACAACGGACTTAGTTTTTCTCCAGAAAACACTGAAAGACTTCCAGTTGCCTATTGTGATGCTACTTTCTGCAGTGAATGATACATGTAAATAGGTGAGTCTGAATAAAGTGACCTGTTTCTTAAGTGCATACTGTTTTATTTTTAGTGCATATTTTCCAGCTTTTTAGCCCACATTTTAAGTGTTTAGTTCATATTTTAAGCGTTTTTAGCGCATAAAGATCCGGGCCCTAGTTATTACTAAACTATTACAGTTTGTTCAAAGTTTTATCTTAAAGCATTTGAATAAGTGGGGACATTTTGTTGAGTCAGATGCATAGACACACATTAATAATAGCATTAATTTATTAGTGTTCCCCTCATGAAAATAGTCTGAGTTAGGCCTTAACAAATGTTACAAAATCAGAAGCGTATTGAACCATTTACCTCTTATTATGTACTTCGAATTTAAAGACCTCTATCTATCTATCTATCTATCTATCTATCTATCTATCTATCTATCTATCTATCTATCTGTCTGTCTGTCTGTCTTTCTGTCTTTCTGTCTGTCTGTCTGTCTGTCTGTCTGTCTGTCTGTCTATGCTCTACAGCCCTTTATTGGACCTTGGCCGCTTTTTAAGTTTCTTGGTCTTTTACACAGTCTGTAGGACTCCTTGGACGGGGATCAGCCCGCCACAAGGCCGCTACCTGTAAACAGGACAGCGCAGACAAAGAACAAACGTACACAGACATCCATGCCTCGAGTGGGATTCGAATCCACGATCCCAGTGTTCGAGCGAGTTAAGGAAGTTTAAGTCTTACACCGCGTGGCCACTGTGATCTTAAAGAACTCTATAGCCCAAATAAAGTCATCATATAAACTAGAGGAAATCTGTTTGACCTGGTTCAGTAACCCAAATGTTTCAACTGGGGATTCAAGAGAACAATTCTGCAAACATATGTCTCTTTCGCCCCTTGGCACTACAGCCCCAGTGGGCCTAGGCCTACCTCCATGAACTTCCCCGTTCACATCGGTTTTTCTAGATCTTACACATTCGGTAGGACTCCTTGGGCGGGTGATCAGCTCCTCGCAAGGCCTCTACCTGTACACAAACACAGAAAAAGGCACACACACAAACTAAACATCCATGCCCTGAGTGGGATTCGAACCCACGATCCCAGTTTCCAAGCCAGCGACGACAGTACATGCCACATATATGTTTAGATATCTATAACATTATATATAAAATGGGAAGTTTTATTTCTATGTAGGTATATTTTTCAATTCTCAAGCAGAGGTAGTTTTCACGTAAGCATGTGTTAGGTCTGTGGTCGGAACTGGGTCATATGAAGGTAAGAGGTGTAATATGATTCACTGGTTTACAGGATCAACGAGGTCATGGGACTTAGGAAAAGGGTGAAGGAAAGCAAGGAAGAGTAAAGAATGTAAGATTGGACAGGAGCGAGTCCTGTTAAGTTTCATTGCTTTCTCCTCCAGTTACTAATGACAGGCCCAGTTTCAGGTTTCACATTCTCATGCAGAGGACCCAGATATAAAGAACTGTAATCGATAAAATCAATCAATCCATAAAGAGGTAGATTTTGACAGAAATTGACGTTTCGGAATCCCTGATACTCAAATTTACCATTTTTATTTTTGTAGTGATATGTGAACCGATCACAGTTGCCCTGCAGTCTAAAGCATGAACCGTCTTCTCCCGCTTAAACACTTGGATTGCGGGTTCGAATCCCACAAGAAGCATGGATGTCTGTGTGTATTTATTCTGTGTTTGTGCTGTCCTGTTTGCAGGTAGTGGCCTTGCGACGGTCTTATCCCCCATCCAAGGAGTGCTACCAAATGTGTGTAGGATTAAGAAACTGAAAAGCGGCCAAGGTCCAAAGGGCTGTAGTGCCATAGAGAGACAGAATTATATGTGAGTTAAATACGTCAAGTCGGACCAGCACAGAATATTGCTTAACATTTGCGTTACCACTGAGAATAAAACTCAGAGATTAGAACGTCGTGTGGAAATTAATTTTGGTAAGGATAAATTTTGCCATAGTTAGAGAATTTATCCAATAAAGTTCTAATATTAAGAAACCATAAAACTAATTTAAAATTAAAGCAAGAAAGCTTTTCTGACGGAAATATATGAAATTACCATCACCAAAATGCGGCGCTGTATCCAAAACGCAAATAAATATAAAAAATAAAAGACAGATTTAAGTGAAAATTTAATAATACAGATTAAAACCTAAAATTAAAAAGTACATAATATGGAAGTTAACAATTCGAAATGTACAAAATAAATAAGTCTCAAATTAAGACACAAGAAGTCCAGAAACACGCTACAATGGACATTTGTAATACCAAGCTTTACTGGCATTGTCAGGCGTAGGCCCGTTTGAAGCTGTAAGCACGATACTGAAAGCAAACGACAAAACCAGAATTAAAGGCTGAAATGAAATTTTATGTGACTATGGGCTAAATGCATTTGGATAGACTATAAATTAAATTAAGATGTCCTGAAAGAATGAAAAACATAACGCATATTAGACAGTTCACAAAAATATAAAACAAACAGTATTCAACGTATTGCCAGAATTCAAAGAAACGGGTTTCCAAAACCATTAGAAATAGAGATGACTTGGATGAAGAAGCCGAGTAAGTGATCTTTTGAGAGACTATTTGACGATCAAGGCAATTGCTGGTCAAGAAGTCACTTGATTTCGCAATTGCTAGACAATCATGATTACTAATATAAACTAATATTCTTATAAATAAGAACTTACCATCTTCATTCGAAATAATTACTACAAAACCACATGTCTGTCATCATCATCAGTAATCTGTCAAGACGACAGGTCCACAGTCTCTTCCAAAACAATTCCTCCACTTAATGCGATCTAGAGCTTTCTCCTTCAAATGACAGTATCCTCTTCTGTCCCCAAGGTCATCCAGCATCTTCTTACGTCTTCATCCTCGTCTTCTTGTCACTTCTATCCGCCCATCTATCTTTCCTTCGATAACTTCTTTTAGAAGGCAGTTTCTGCGTAAAACATGACCAATCCAATTAGCCTTCCGTTTTCTTATTTCATGTAGGATATTCCTCTGCTCACTGACTCTAATTAACACTTCTTCATTTCTCACATAATCGGTCCAACTGATCTTCTCCATCCTTCTCCAACACCACATTTCGAAACTTTCCAGGTGTTTCTGATCTACTGCCCTAAGTGTTCATGTCTGTATATGTTCAATAAATAATTTACATGAATGACAATTATATTTTTGAAAATTATGTCTTTAATTTTGGATAGTTTTCGTTTTGCGTGTATTGTTCTGTGGTAAAAGGTGTAACCTAACCATGAGAGCACATGTGAATTTATGTGAATAACATTTGAATAGATTAGTGAATTGAGTCCGAACTGTTTTTTAGAGATCTTAGAACAAAAGAACGAACGATATTAACGATTTTGTCCATTTTGTGCAATTTCTAATATCTCATATACATCCTTAAATAGAGAATCCCACGATGAACTGAAATTGCAGTTCAAGTAAGAAAGAAGTAAAACACAGTTTTCATGCGGCCTCACTGCGTTAGTCTGGTGCAAGGAGATTACATTAAACAGATTTTAAGGAAAAGCTTTCTGATAATGGATATTGAATAGAACTGGTTTCAGGATCGTTCGAACTGCAGGCTTCGGAATTGGAAGTATTGAACTTGCTGATTTTAATTTCACTGTTGGGCAATACTTTACTGATTAAAGTTTAATTTATAACTTAATTAATTTTTATTATTGAATACTGAGTAAGTCAAATATAATTCTTGGGTATGACACTGAAATGGAGAAATAACTAAACCATGCGAATTCAGGGTAGAAAGAATGTATAATTCATAAGAAATTTTATTTACTCGTAAGTATCACTATGTATTTTCGTTAGTTCTCCTTTTGTTTTAACCACATACTTGATTCCCAGCCAGCACAATTGCAGCAGTTGTGTGACTGGTGCTGCTCTCTGTCAGTATTATAGGTACTAAGTTTCTTCGATTAAGTAACTCTCGAATTTCGTGGTCATTTATACGACTTAAACAACAAAGTTTTAAAGCATTCTTAGTCAGAATTATGTGTAGACCTGTATAAATAATACTAACTAATACTCCATTCGCAGTACCATGTGCATATTTTCATTTTAAAATGAATATACATTGTTTATGCAATCGGAAAGGTCTTAAAATCGTTTTGGTTCGGGATTAGTTTTACATCCTAAAATCAAAACTCTTAGTCGTATATACGAGTAAGTACGTTATTCGGTCAGAATCCATTGCTTTAAGAATACTTTTGAATATTCGTTTTCAATTCTATATGTAATAATACAAAGGCTGTCGTGAATGCCACAATTTATTTGATTGTAGAACTTTGTCTTTTCATCCTCTACACTACACTAATACTTTTAGTATTAAAGATGAGCAGCGACACACACACACACACACACACAGGGAGCCTGCACAGAACAATACATGAAAGGCGCTGAAAACAAGGAATAGCCGCTGCAGCATATGTGGACAAGAGCAGGTGTCCCTGGTATTTAAAACTTTAATTTTTAGAACTTTTAATTTTGAACTGGAATTCTAAAAATCAAACTGACGAGCGTGTGTTGGCGAGATTTTAAAACAAAACTGACAGGCTGATGTTTTAGATTTTTTACTTTGTGCAGTGTGACAGGTACGTAGTGAAAAATACACCTGATGATGGCCAATTACGGCCGAAACATGTAGTGTAGAGGAAGAAAAGANGTGAGACATTATCTTATCCGATTGAATGACTGGTGATAGGTAATGCCTTTATTTAACAGGCCTCATAGGGTAGTTACCCTATCTTGCGCTTTATGTGGACGAGCACTTGTATGTACCCTATCTGCATCCAGACAAAGGACTCTGTGCAATAAAAGTTATATACGCGTCCTGAAGGCTTCCTGTTGTGAATAACACGAGGTGTCGCTCTTCAGCCTGCGAACTGAGAGCTCGGCAATGGCAAGTTATCCATTGTTAACAACAGCTGACGATTTAAAAATATACAATATAATAATTAAATTTATCTCTAAGGTTGTTAAGTATGAAGCCATAGTGTCAGATAAGTATCACAATCTCTTCCTTAGCACATGCAGTGACTTCACTATAATTATCCGGAATTATATTTCCTCGCGCCACTTGCCTTTGGTCGTCTGCCTTGGATAACAGGTAAGGCAAAGTTGACCCTGTGCTTAACTAATTAAGCACCACGCAGTGAATGCGTGTGGGGAAGTGGGTTATAGGTCCATTTTATCTTGAACTCGGCACTAGTTGAATGTAGGCGGTCAGCTTCACGTCCCTGCCGCTTTACCCCAAGTAATAAACTCCCGGTACCCTTTGTATAGGAGGCTGGGTGGCGTCCATAGCCGGTTTGGACGTGAAGAAGATAAATTCTTGTTCCTACAGAGACTGGAACTCCGAACCCTTCTATCGCCTATCCCGTAGCCAGGCGCTGTACCCACTGCGATATCCTTGCTCCGGATATTTACCCCTGATTTCCACAAACCGATGCCGGGAATAATAATATACGCTCTAAAAATAACCACTGATAATTATAAATCAATACGTTATGTGAATGAAGTTGGAAGCCCGAGGTCTGACTAATTTCGGATTACACGTCATATCTGTAGCGGTAGATAATTATTAAACTAATTAATTATACTGTTGGAAGAAAAATTGTACATACAGGTAATCTGATTAATGAAATGTAAAGAGGATTCATTGTGTACTAAATATTAGAAGCATCGGTTGAAGTTCGTAACAATATACATCAAAATTATGTCTGTACAGAGAAAAATCACTAATAGTAGAGTGCTGAGTTTGAACCCAGCTGCAGCACCATTAGGATAATTCTTTTGTAATAATATGATCAGTGAATTGTTGAGACAAATTTTTGAAGAGATTCTTGGGAAAAAAATATTAAATATCCACACATGGTTACAGGCATTACAATAACAGCCACTAAAATTTGTTAACATCACGAAGAAATTGAAAATGTCATATAATTGAGGAGATGCATGGATACCAGCAAAACTGGAAGAACAGTATCTTTGATCCTAGTACTAACCAAGAGGTCGACGAGAATTGGGATGACCAGAACGACGATGGAGACACAAAAACCATTCTTGGATTCGTAGGAACAAACCTTAAAGTCCTTACCCTAAAAACGTTCATGATGATTAGGATGATGATAGTACAATAAAATTATATTCAACTGAATTATTCGCGCAGGTAAGCAGTAATGGAAATTTCGGGCGCGGAAATGCAGACACTGTACAGTGAATCGTCCCGTAGAATAAATGAGCCCCTCCACTCCCTAAAATCATACGTAAATGGCTCAGCCAAACAAGACTCAAAAACAAAACCCAGAAGGAGGAAAACATTTGGAATAATTATACAAACCGAAAGTCTCTTGGTAAAAGCAAGTAAATTTGAAATTAATAAAAAAATGAAATGAGAAAGAAAACGAAGAGAGACTTAAATATCTTAAACATCCTCATAAAAGAGATGTAAGAAAATCAGAAATCAAGTACACGCACATAAAATCGGGGGGGGGGGAAGCCGGACATGAGATTGGGAAAGCAGGTGCGAAATCAGGAAATCAGGTGGGAAAGCCGATGCACGCGGCGACTGGGGGTGGGAAAACAACTCTCTCAGTCGACACGGCGCGGCGCGGAAAGGCATGATATCGAGCTGGGCGGGTAGCCTAGGCCGTGCAACTAGCCAGTGTGTCGGGTGCAGGCTGGGTCGTTCGGGCTGAAGTGGTGAGATGACGCAGTTAGTGACGACCGAACCGTTGATGATAATGGTGATACGGTGCAGTGTCAAGTAGCAAGGGGGCCTTACCATAGGATTAAGCCCTCTTTTTTCAAACGGCCGAAAGCACGGGAGAAACTTCAGAACGCGTCGACGACGACGCCGGAGAAGACAGTGCGATTAGAGGAACAGGAAGAGCTATCGTGGAGCAAGCAAGGGGGTTGAGGAGCGCGACGGTTCAAGATGGCGCCAGGTGCAAGTCTCAGGAAGGTTAGGCAACCAACACATTACATAATGATCTGTAACTCCCATAATTCTAAACTATCATCTTCTTCGCAAAAATCTTCTCAGACTTACAAGGTCTTTTGTATCTGTAGTGCATAAACACCCTTCTTACACTCACTCAGAATGATTTAAATCCTGTCTATATGTACATACTTTCATTGTATGGGAATTCTTTCTCCTCTATTTGTTTTGCCAGAGGCAAATCTCTCTTCTTACTGCCAAACTTCTTCCATACAAAATTACTTTGAGCAATTTTGTACTGAATATGAGTGTGTGTATACATCCCTGTGTGTCTTCTTTTCGCTGAATCTTCACTTCCGTGATATACCCATTTACGTGTATCAGAATATTGGGCAAAAGAATTTCATTTCGTCTGCCAGTGTAAATATGTAGGTCGCCAGTTTATCTTTAATGACAAGAAAATGTGTCGTTTACAAACATGAAACAAGCAGTATTTTGAATAAATGTATATACACACACTCAAATTTATACATGTTTCAATTATCCTCCCATTTTGATTCACGCAGTTTGTGAAATTCTTGAAAAATGTGGAATAGTCCCTCAACTATGTATTTATTTTCGTAATCGCGCAATTTCAAGCGTATCCCCATCGAAACCCCACCGTCAGCGGAAAACCTGTAACCGGATTATGAATGGGGGGGAATTCCAAACTAACCAGCATTAAGGAGAGCAAGAGAAGAACATGGACAAATCGGTGAATGTATAGCGCCATCGCCGGGGATTTCCAAGACGAGATTCACGTCACGTGATAATGTTCTGACAAATCGTATTCAATCACCGTATGATATAATAGGTTAGGGATTTATTTAATTTCTAATAAAATATAATATGTGATAGTAGCCTTCATAACTTAATTAAGTGATGTGCCAATAAAACAAAGTGCATTAGAATGACCGGAAAAGTATCAAATGTTCCTTCATACGATAATGCCTAAAACTATAATATAAATCGATTTGAATAATTTTTAAAGAATTTGAAAAAAATGTGATAAGTGTTGAAGATTTAAATATTTAGAACAAATTAAATCAGTTGGTGCTTCGAATACACACGGCTATACTTCCCGCATTACACTATAATGGCGATCTATGATATATAACCCTGATCTCATACCAAGTCACCGTCCATATCCAAAGATCTAAAAGCTACTTTCCACAACATTCCATCGTTTAAAGATTTATTTTCAGCAGGGAAATATACAGTAGAACTTGGTTATAACGTCATCAAAGGGACCTAAAAATAGTGTCGTTATAAACGAATGTCGTTGTAACCGAAATGGGCACTTCCACAGTAGCCTTATGTTAGTCACGTAAAAATCTACCAAAAACCGAGTTAAAATGTTGCATTTTTTAGTGAAATACATAGTTAAGTACAGACTAACGTAACATTAACGTGGAATTGCCCAAATGTGTAATATCAAAGACATTACAGCGCTTTTCACTGACAATACACACCACATTAATACTGTACATTAAAGGTAGGCCTACTCACCAAATTGCAGTAGATTATATCAATTGTTGTGCCTTACTGCACCTAGATACGAGTACAGTAATCAGTTATCTTCATCTGTTTCCTGTTACTTGCCCAATACACACTTTCTAAATTACGTTCAATGTCCATATCAGAGAAATTCAGGAATGAAAATGACGTTACAGACGAGGTTGATGCATTTGTGCATGTCGTACTAAGCAAGGTATAAAAACAGTTGCTTTATGAGGAATTAGTTCGTACCATTGAATATTTGACGCAATAGACAAGGTGTCGCAGAAACCGATGTTGCTATAACCAAGTTTTACTGTACTTGAATTATTTAAACTGCAATTTATGTAACAGAGTATTTATGGGCCTGTTTGATAGTAAATGTTGGAATTTCTCCTATGAAGTAGTGCGGCATGACTTTTATAGGACCGGCACGCCAAAATATTTTACTCTCTATGTTAATCGTATATGTATATGCGTATCTAACCCTTCCAGCCACACTATGGCCCTGGAGTCGACTCAGCCTCTGACAGAAATGAGTACAACGAATCTTCCTGGGGGGGAAAGGGTGGCCGGCGCTTAAGGCCGGCCTTACCGAAATCTGTGAGCCGATTGTCTAGAAAATTGGGGAAGCTCGACCTGTCAAAACCCTATGGGCCTCCACAGTCGATTACAGGGATAGCTTTACCCTTTTTACCTTTTACCTTATGTCTAATCAGTTATCAAACAGAACTAGGAATCGGGCACTTTTAGCAAGACTGCACGGCCTCGCTCTTCAGAAGAATGTGACCGAAATTTTGTCTGTCATGACGACCTTAAGTCTCACATACATTTAAGGGATTTGAGAACAGGAAGGAGAATGTTACATTTGAGGCTTTCACGGCGGTGACTATGAAGAAAGTAGTCTTCTGGGATTTGGCACCGTGTATATGTGGTGTTAACCGACGTTTCGGAGGAACGTATCGCCTCCATCTTCAGGGTAGAAGAAAAATATAAGAAATCTGCAAGCGAAGAGACCGTGAGAAACGGTAGACTGCTTTTACCGTTTCTCACGGTCTCTTCGCTTGCAGATTTCTTATATTTTTCTTATACCCTGAAGATGGAGGCGATACGTTCCTCCGAAACGTCGGTTAACACCACATATACACGGTGCCAAATCCCAGAAGACTGCTTTCTTCAGGAAGGAGAATGTTTGAATCCTACAAGGATAAATTAATAGAATGAAAAAAAAAAATGCTGTTTTTTTTTATTTTCTTGGAGTGGTTTCAGACGGAACCCACTTGGTACAGCGGCCTATCATAGCAGCCCCGGATGATGAGAATAGATCATTTAGTGGAATGACAATTGTCAGGAGAACCGTAATACTAGGAGGAAACCTGCCCCAGTGCCTCTTTTTCCACCACAAATCCCACATGACCTGACCTGGGATTGAACCCGGGTCACCGCGGTGGGAACCCAGCGACTAACCTCCTGAGCTATTGCACGGCCGAAGCTGAAGAACGGGAATTTAGATTCTAAGACCAGTGACCATGAAAAATTATATCTTCTGCGATACAACGCCTGCAGCCCGGTGGAAGTCAGCTGACATTTCGTAAGAACATATGACCTTCGTATTGGCTGTTGTATAGTAAGCCCAAGCAAGAAAACATTAAACTGCCTGTTGCTTGCTTCATGGCGCTTTCTTGCTTGGGCTTACTATTCGACCCTGAAGATGGACGTCTTGCGTTCCTTTCGAAACATCGGTTAACTTTCACCAGACTAAATGGTAATATGTCCCGGAAGGTAGGAGGACTCTTCGAAATTGATGAAATTCGTAATTTATACTCTTCACCTAATATTAGTGTTATCAGGTCAAGTAAGATGAAATGACCGGGGTATGTAGCACGCATGGGAAGTATGAGAAATGCATGCACAGTTCTGGTCGGAGAACCTCGAGTAAAGCAACAATTTTATGATTTAGATGTAGATGAGATAATAATAATAATATTAATAATAAAATAAATTTCAAAGAAATAGGATATGAGGACTGAATTCATGTAGCCTAGGACAGGGTACATTTGTGGGCTGTTATGAAAACTGTAAAGTCACCTCGAATTCCATGAAGTTCCTGGAATTTTTGGGGGGTGGGGGGGGGGTGGCCACATGCTCCGTGGAGCTAATTACGCACTTTTTATATGTTTTTGTTTGTTATAATTTAATGGGTTTTAATAGTGATATAGAAAAGAAATATTTCTTTCGCACCATGAGGAGTACAGAAGAGATTACCACAGCGGTGATAAATGTCACTTAAATTTTGAAAGTGTCTGGTTTTAATTTAAAATAATTCACCTCTTCGCATTTTTCTTGGTCCAGATTTCAGACAGCACACCGACTTTCGCACTAAATTTTTTCGTGCTTCACCGCAGTCCCTGAAAATTCTTTAGTAAAATAGTCCACGGCCATATATTTCCAGTTTCTTCCTCCTATGATGGCATCCGTTTGCACCTATAACCAATGCAGTTGGAAAAGCGTCGGTTTAAACCTCATTCGGAAACCGCCTATCTTGACTGAGCTCTCTCTTGGCTTTCTTCAGTCCCTACGAGAGAATCATGACTTATATTACCTTAAAATAGGCCAAGACCGATTCCTCTCTAATTATTTTCGGTTTTACCAAATGTTGTCATCGATTCGAAGCTAAGTAGCAGCTTCAGTTGATATAGAACCGTTAATAAATCTTCGGTTTGTTCGTTCGTCCGTTACCGAGTAGGGCTTCAGTTATCACTAATCAGCTTTGCTTGTTTCTTTCTGTCTGTTCAGACTAATATTAGTGTATATTGTAGCCCGTAGAACCGTTGCTATGGAACGACTTTAAGATGGGCGGATATAACAAATCTGTTTCTGAGCAGTTGCTCGGCAAACACGTTCCCATGGCAACGGATATGCATGCAACAGAGGAAACGAGGTGTTTTTGCGTGGTCCATGCTGAGATGTTATGAACAAGGGAGAAAGTAAGCTGAAAAGCAAGTTCTGTACGGGAGTTTATGAAGGAAGGAACTGAATGAGGGACCCCGAAGAACCCCCATTGTTAGAAGCTGTTGCCAGGAAACGTCTAGTGAAGACACTGCCGGCTTGAGAAGACTTAGTGTCTGCAGCAAATATTTGTGAAGTCTGGAGATAAGCGATGGCATTATAATTAATTGTACTTACGGGTCGTGTGTATAAGTGGTCAATAAACCCAGTCACCAATCCAAACACTGTCTATAGTCACACATATACAGGTGACAATATAGTACCTTGAAATAGGCCTCGATAATATCCTTGATCCTCCATTTACTTACCATTCGTGACCAACTTTTAATCCGCAATTTGGAGTCATCATGGCTATGTGTATTATTATTACCGTATTCTGGGTTGTGACGCCGTGTAAGGTATAGATAGGTACCAGTCTATCGAAGGAATATATTGCCTCCAGATTCAAGGTAGACATTCATGAATAACACTGGTTATTATCTACGTTACCCTATGGCGTCACATTGAAGAGACCGTACTCTCAGTCATGTCACCTATTCGATGCTATACTGAGCAGCTGAAAAAAAATAATTTCAGATTCTTAAAGTGTTACACTACTACATACTCGTACATCATTTTTCCATTTAGAAATACTGATCATCCTCTTTAGATGTGATTTTATTTGAAATCAGTATAATGATATTTACCTGATATCTCTCACTACTTGTTCGCAGTCTCGGCCTGTCAACAGTGAAAACTATACAGGTTGTGGTCTTCTCACTTGTAGTGCCGTTTAGTTACCAACGTTTCGGAAAAATATTCTTCCTCTATCATCAGAGTCGAAGTGGATAAAGTAAGAATGCGATTAGCTGATATAGGCAGATTCACTGAAGCAGTGGAGGAGGGACCTACAAGACTACACTGTCTCACAAGACAGAAATCCACAAGACTAAAAAGTAATAAAAATTGCAGGTATTAATGGAGGGAGGTTTTGTTAACAGAATTGTCAAGGAAGAGACCAAAAGAAGAAAGCAGTCTTCTGGGATTTTGCACCGTGTATATGTGGTGTTAACCGACGTTTCGGAGGAACGTATCGCCTCCATCTTCAGGGTAGAAGAAAAAATATAAGAAATCTGCAAGCGAAGAGACCGTGAGAACCGGTAAAAGCAGACTCTTGCGGTCTCTTCGCTTGCAGATTTCTTATATTTTTTCTTCTACCCTGAAGATGGAGGCGATACGTTCCTCCAAAACGTCGGTTAACACCACATATACACGGTGCCAAATCCCAGAAGACTTCTTTCTTCATAGTCACCGCCGTGAAAGCCTAAAATCTTACAAGGAACCATAAGTCTCGCCTGAATGACACACTGCTTTTTTTATTGTGATTCTTCTCTAGGCACTGCGTTCACAAGAACAGAACTTCCGCTTATTTAGAGCATATTTTGTTCCCGAATACTTGGGAATCAATATTGCGACAGATTACGGGATTGATTCCCTATTCGGCAAATTTTTCTCTTCTCCACAAAATGTAGACCGGTTCTGGGGCTCATCCAGCTTCCTATCCAATGTGTACCGGGGACTCTTTCCCCTGGAGTAAAGCGACCGGGGCGTGAAACTGACCATTTATTTCAATCTAGTGCCTAGGTCAAGAATGGTGGAACTATACCTCCACTCCCCCGTATGTCTTCATGGGATAGTGCTTAATTAAGTACACACGGAGACATTACACTTTTTTAACTTATCCTAAAGCTGTGTTTATTAAACGGTAGTTATATATCTTCTCTGACTGCCCGTAGTACTAAGCGATGGTATTGATTTTCCTTTGCGCATACCGTAATTTATAATTCGGACAAACCAAGTGTGTATAAGTGGCCTATATAACGACCCAGCTTATCGCACTGAGATCGTCATAGTGCACTTGCTTGATATACAGGTTAAGTTAATATTCTTGGTTTATTAACCGGCGTTTTACGGTTACGTGCTCGAGACAACGACATGTGTAAAGTTCCCTCACGTTAAACTAACTTCGTTGAGATGGTCTTACACGTTCATTGAGATCATTCTTTTGAATGCTGGACTTGAGATTTGACTATAAAGAATACAGTTTTCTGGAATGTGACGGATGTTTCGGAGGGATGTACTACCTCAATCTTCAGGGTCGAAGCTTAAGCAAGGAATGCAAGATAATTTGCTTTACTTGTTCTTTTAGACTTTCTCTAGCTTACCATTTCTTTTAAATCTCTGCGTTCAGGCAACTGGTTCTATTGCCGTCATCACGTCAGAAGAATACATACTGTTTTGGCCCATCACATAAAGTTTTCAAAAACTGGGGCGATGAACAAAATTCTTCTTTCACGAATCTGAGTATGTAAGTCTGTATGGCGCCGAGTGGAGAGAAGCTAGATGAATAATGAATCGAAAAATATGTAGAAGGAAGCGTTCATGGCCTTAATAGAGGTGTTCTCCTGAACTGTGCCTGTATGAGCTGAGGAAAACAGCGGAAAATAGTTAGGATAGCCGGTGTCCCGGGGGGAAAAAAAATCTAATCGACTACCTCGTGAATATAAGTACACAACATTAGCGCTACATCAAGCTGCAAAGTGAAATATTCATAAAGAAAATTTTTATTTAACAGTTCTTTCGCTTTGAAAGAAAGTGCAAGAAAAATGACAACCAACGTCGTATTGTGTGTGTCTTTGTTCCATTCATACCTTTGCTACTTTCGTCCGTTCATTTTTATTTTTTTTTTCATCCTTTCGTCTTTTTCTTTTTCCTTTTCTCTGTTGTGATGTCGCTGAAGACTTTAATACAATCACAGTAATTCGTATTGTGGCATCCTGGGTCATGAAATGTACAAGACCCTAAAAATTGAGGCAGTATATAAGGTAGATAACACTGAAAATGGAGGCAATATGTTCCTTCGAAACGCTGCTCACCATTTGCCGGACTGCACTAGTATCATTATCGATAATATGAATATTAACCGCCGTGGAAACCTCAAAGTTATGAAATTAAATTTGTTTTCTTGTATTTGTGTACTCTGTACGTTAATATGCTTCAATTTTATAGACACATTACGAGGAGATAGAACGGGGCAGCTGGGAGGAGCAAAGCCTCATGTGAATTACAGTTAATTTTGACCCTGAATGACCCGTCTTCAAGGATAATGTTCTTGAGTAAACTACCTTTGTTGTCATATAAGAAAGCTATTTCCACTTTAATCCAGTCACATTTCACCGACGATAACGTACCCTAACGAGTTAATGAAGGTGCGTCTGTGTGAGTATAGCAGTTTTACGAGCCTTCAGATATCTTGGTATGACAATTATGTAAGAACAAAGACACGCAATGGAGACAGAGACAGTGAGGCTTGGCCGTATGAAGTTTACAGTCGTGCTCGAGGTTTATGAAGTCGAGAGTCTGTTTTACACTTCTCTCCAAATTACTCGTACTCATTCACAGAGAATTACGGCTGAGAACCACGTATTTCAGTGCGCTGATTTGTGTTTAATGTGAAATAAGATGTCCACAGTGGGTAACAGACGTCCTGTGTCGAACTGTTATTGCTTCTCATGTATATGAGAGTCAGGATCGTCAGGATGACTCAGGCGGATAGAGGAAGGACAACCGAGAAATCGAGTTTGCATTACAGGCAGGGACAAGGTCTCTTTCTTTTAGTCCCAGAGTTTAGACGGATCTGGGGCCCACCCAGCCTCCTAGCTAATGAATACGAGGCTACTAAATAAAACGTTTTTATGGAACTTAAACATTTATAACCGTGTTCACAAAAATATGTCATTGGACATAAGCTGAGCCAGTTAAATCCATTTCAGACCCTCACATACTACTTCTTTAACATACATTTTAGTAAAAGATAAAGAGGCAAAGCTATCCCTGTAACAGGCCGTGGAGGCCCATAGGGTTGTGACACGTCGAGGTTCCCATTTTTTCTCTAGATAACCGGCTCACAGATGGTGAGGTTGTCAGTCTTAGGCCTAAGTGCCGGCAGCCCTTAACCCCCAGGAATATTCCTGGTGCTCATTTCTGTTAGAGGCTAAGTCGACCCCAGTTCCATAGTGCGGCTGGAAGGGTCAGGTCAATTGAAAAAAATCCACATTATTCAGTTTGTAGCCTCAACCAACTATGCCACCGTATGTATGCCCCAGATAAATTTTAGTACTGAAGAAAACTATCTTCTTGGATATGATATCACGTGGTCTGGTAAAAGTTTACCCATGTTTCGGAGGAACGTTCTGCCTCCATCTTCAGGACACGTTCCTCCTAAATATCACAAAACTTATAAATTACATGGAATCGTCTTCCAAGAAGCAGTATTCTTCATTATAACTGGTTGGCATAGCGGTAAAGCTTTGGACTGGCATTCGGCAATTGCTCTTTTCGAATCTCAGTGGGAACATCGGTTATTTTGACAGGTTCTTCATGGCTTTCCTCAGTTCCTTCAGACAAACAGCGGGACAGTACTTAGACTGGGCCACAATTCCTTTCTTCCAAATCTTTTCCTTTTCTGCGGTCATCCTAACATTTAACTCCATACTGTCTGGATAGTGAGGGCGTCGCAGAATAACCCACAAAAATGGAGGCTATCATGATTGGTGTGTTTCTATCGCCCGGTATTCTAAAGAACACAGCCTTTCGGGAATTTGGCCTGTTTCCTTCCTCAGATGAGGGGTGGGAAATGCCTACTCTTTTGGGTCTGTTAGAAAGAGC
This sequence comes from Cryptotermes secundus, assembly GCF_002891405.2. Taxonomy (NCBI): domain Eukaryota; kingdom Metazoa; phylum Arthropoda; class Insecta; order Blattodea; family Kalotermitidae; genus Cryptotermes; species Cryptotermes secundus. The sequence goes on from NW_019721760.1 coordinate 283,974, forward strand.
TAACCCCGAAAACAGGACCCTGACGGAAATTGATCCAGTTACCGAAACGTTGTGTTCTTCTATATTCTATAGAATACCGGACTATGGACAAAGCCCCAGAAACCCAGCAATTCCTAGAGTCATACACCACCGTCAGAAGCTTTTAGAATCTAGAAATAATAGTGTATTTTGGAATCTAAAAATAGCCGCCCTCATATATCTGTTTCTGCTGCAACGAAAGATAGTACATCCTAAAGTGACATTTTCAGAAATAGCCTCTCAGTGCCGACTCAATTCTATATTGAGAGACGGTGGTTCCAGGAAATGGCACAAGAAAGTTACGGCAAGAAGAGATCGTTCAACTTCTTATACATGCACTGACGTGGAAGTAAAAGAGAATCCGTAGGAAGGAACAAAATTATCGCAGACAGATCCAATTAGGCTACTCAACTGAACCAACTGGCCCTATTAACGGATCATAAAATGGGAATATTATTTCCCCTCAAATTCAAGATTATCTATTTAATAAACTTTACTCTTTTTTTTTAAATGCTTAACAACTGTGTAGCTTCCTTTGTGTTTAGTTTAGTTTAGTTTAGTTTAGTTTTTTTTAGTTTCTTTGGGTGGGGTGAGAATGAGTCCGCTTGGTACGTCGGCCACTACTGGCCTCTTGTACCAGCTCCGGATGACAGACTATGAGTGTGGAGCAGTCGCTGGAATGAGAATTGGCAGGGGAAAACGAAGCACTCGGAAAAAATCCGCCCTAGTATCACTTTATTCACCAGAAATCCCACATGACCTGGGCTGGAACCCGGGCCGCCGGGGTGGGAAGCCGGCGACTAACCGCCTGAGCTATGGTACCGCCCGTTACTCTCTGTTACTAACCTCCAACTCCTCTATTCAATTTCCTCCACATATATGCCAAAATAAGAATTAGTATTGGAAGTTACTATCTTCTGGGATATAGTACTGTGCCCCCGTCCAAGAAGCAGTTTTTCTTGAAACGTCGGCAAGTACATTACTCTACACCGCAGACAAGAACACTTTAATCTCTCTAGTTAATTTTATTAGAACCTTAGATTTCACAAGAATTGACAAGATTTATTTATTGTTATTGTAACTTTCAAATACTTAATGGGTCGCCCCGTAGCTCAGACTTTTAGCCGACAGCGACCCGAGATCGATCCCAGACCATGTCATATGGGATTTATGGTGAATTAAGTGGCACTGGGCCAGGTCTGAGTACTTCCGAGTTCAACAGTTGTTGGGTTAATACCTTCAAAACAGACTAGAAGAATTTATTTCCATGTCCAATTTTACAGTTCAGAATCATCTTCCCATTCGACACTGTATAACTAATGAAGTCGAGATATAATGATGTGATAATCTGAAACATTATCCATACACATGTATGAAATTACACCTACCTATTCACGTTTACGTGCAATATAATCGTAGTGTAATGCAGCATTACGATAGCAACAATGCTTAGCATTGCGCTGATATAAGGTAAACCAGATTTCGCCTTACGTGTGGGCAACATGCCCTTGAAGACCTACAACTAGTGAAGAGACGGAATATTTATATTTCGAATGACAAGAGGAATTTGAAGGCTCCCAGAGCCGTCATACAGTACAATATGGTCGTGAGTCCCGTGTGTCTCGGAACCAAGTATCACTATGCTGGCAAGGACCAGCAATTAGCAGTCGGTTATTATTCATGTATTAACTTCGGCACTAATTGCAGGAGTTGGGCTAGCTCTGAGCTCCGGACCTTTTAACATGATTCTTATTCAAACAATTAGTCCCTGAATCTGGCCTACTCGAAGCGGAGAACAAAGTCTCCTTCCCCTGCTGGGACTCGAATCACTGTCCTTCCATATCGTGGCACGACACTGATCTGACAGAACTATTCCAGCTATACATAGCTGGTGCAGAGTTTATAATTGCTGTTTTTTTAATGTGTTACATGGTTATGATATCTCATCAAAAAAATGAAAAACAGCCTGAATTGAAATGGGACTAAAATACCGGCAAACTGACCGTGGTATCAAGAATATACTTCAGCAATAAACCTGGGACAGCAGTTGCATGCGAAGGCGTTCCTTTATAATTCAAAGGCGTCTGTTTATTTTTAGCAGACCCTAAGCAAAGGCCAATATAATTTTACCGATCCTTTCACAGAAATACAGAGGAAATTAATTTTAAATTTGTTTATCAGCGAAGTCTTGTTATCACATCTTTACAAATCGGAATATGACAACGGGACAGTTACGTAATTCGTATTGCAAAGGGTTCTGACGATGCTGGATGACACATAGGATTACTGGGTTTTTGGATCTTTTCCATCGTCCGGAATTCTAGGTAATAGAGGCCACGACGTTTCGGAAACCGGATGTGTTTCCGTTTTCAGATGAGAAAGGAAGACACCTACTCAGTTTCCCCCTTCATCAGCAATGAGGTTTCTAACCCACAGAGAAGGTCTGTATTAGGTGACAGACTCTTCATGCGTTTCAATAAGGTTCCAGTCTCGAGTGATCAGGTTTTACTCCACAAATGGCACTAGTAATAGATATTACATGTCTCCACATTTTTTTTTTTTTCAATTTCTTCGCATTGGTGCTTATGCACTTGGTTTTTGTCAGCTACGTTTCAAACACAAATTTCTACCTCCTTTTCTATCTTAGTTCCACGGTTGTGCGTGCTCTATCACAATTTTTATTTTATGGTTTCTTGTTATCTCCCGATGAACTAGCCTAGTCTTATTTGTTGAAATAGCGGGTTAAATCTGACAGGAGTTGTCCAGTGATTGAGATTAGATCTTTCTAAGAAGTCTTATTGTATGTCTGGAATCAACAGTATTTTTTATTGCTAGTGAGGTGGAACTAAGTTCCTTGTACTGCGGCCACTTCTGGCTTATTGTACCAGCCCCAGATGATAGATGAGGGTGATTGTGGAGCAATTGGTGGAATGAAGATTGGCAGGGGAAACCGAAGTACTCGGAGAAAACCAGCTCCAGCGCCACTTTTTCCACCACAAATCCCACTTTACCAAAACCGGGATCCAACCCGGGCCGCCGCGGTGGGAAGCCAGCGACTAACCGCTTGAGCTATGGCGCGGCCTGGGATCAACAGTAAGTGTTTTATTTAAATCGATTTGAATGGATCGCATTCTATTTCTGTCTAAAGAACATTTCGTTATGGTAGTTCTGAAATTTATACCCAGAAGACAGGTACGTGTATAATATTTTATTTTGGAGGTATCCGGTTAGAACTTCGGCCGTGTTATCTACTGCCCTCAACGAAATTTGTGCTTGTTCTCTACAGTTTCCTCAGATCATGGCCACTTCGTCCAAGTCTTCCCTTGACACTACCAAGGTTGTCATTCCCGTCTTCAGTTTCCTTGAAAGCTATATGATGGGGTACCCAGAAGAAACCGAACTATTTTTTTTGTGGGCAGAGCTCTTGTAGTACCGCGTTTTGCCGCTATGAGCGCATAGAGCTAACATTCCTGAGTCGATAAGCCGACTACCGTTGCTTCAGACTAGTTTCGGCAGAGTTTATAGTGACAACTGTTTTGTGTGATCGTCGTTTTTGCAATGGCCCGTACACATGAAAATGTTGAAAAAAATCGTGAAATCATCAAGGAAGATCGACGACGGACCATTGAAGAAATTGTGGAGCTGTCGGGAGTGACTTGGATCTCAGTTCAGCGAATTTTGACAGAAGATTTGGGAATGAAAAGGGTGGCTGAGAAATTCATGCCACGACTGCTGACTGCTGAACAAAAACAAGGTCGCGTGGAAGCATGCTGTGCTTTGAAAGAAGAGTCCCGAAATGATCAAAATTTTTTTCAGCGTTTTGCTGATGTTGCTGAGGTGAAGGAAAAAAAACGACGGAGGCGCTGTCAAGCATCTCAAAAGATGAATTTAGACAATGTTTTGAAAAATGGAATAAAAGACTAGACAAGTGTATTAGTGTAAGTGGAGAGTACTTTGAAGGGGATTGAAGGTTTGTGCTTAACATTTGAATAAATAAGTTAAAAAAATAAGTTCGGTTTCTTTTGGGTACCCCCTCGTACATGACGTCTGTAACTGAAACAGCGTCGTTAAAGGCACTAAGTGTCAACTTTATGTTCGTAAGGATTTATTCTTCACGTACTATTTATAAAGAAACATATCGATTTGTTCTAAATCTGTCTTCTGCTCTGGCTTGTCATCCTGCAAAGTGGAGATATTTTGAAGAGTTATATCTTCGGTATTATTTGGCCTTGCCGTTTCTTGAAATTTAACTGACGTTTCGGAGGATAGTTTCGATTCCATCCTCAGGTTTGGAGAGTTTGGCCAAACATTAAACGTGCATGCAAAAGGCAGAAAACTTGGCTAGTTTCTTGCCTGACTTACACTTCTACTCTGAAGATGGAGACGATATATTCCTCCGAAACGTCAGTTCACTTTTAACAAGCTACAATACATTGTATTTCAGAAGACAGAACTCTATATACATAACCACCATTGTAAGAGCCTCAAACTACGCGTGCTGATGCTTTTATTTTCAACTTTCCTTTCGGGGTTTTAACTGTGACTGCATCTCTAAAATTTGTATGCTTGTCTTTATTTGTTTGAACGAAATTATCTTATACAGGTTTTTAATAATTGCAGATTTGTTACACAATTATATTGGACATATGTCTGTTAATTCATTATACTGTCCTTCATCTTGGAAGCAGCTCTAACTTAATTTATTTTTGGTATTTGTGGCAGCCATGATAATGAAACCGGCAGCCGTCTGACTTCTAAACTTGTGTGGTAACTACTAGAATCAGATTGGAAGTTACGTTACAAAATTTAGTCACCCCGCTTTGCCAAACGAAGTGGGTGAAGTTAGGCCTGATAATTAAATAATAGGGCTGCTGTTTTTGTTAAGCCTGTGGCTATGCGTGCGAGTGTTCATAGAACAGTGTAACATTGTAACCTACTCTGAGCCAGTTCTGTTCAGTCCACATCTTGAAGCGTTATTTCTATAATATAAGAATTTTATATTATCCTCACTTGTACGCCTATATTCCGAGTAGCCCTTTTCCATGAAGATTTCTGATTATATCTCATTCCGTCCATGAATTCTAAACATCCCGTCCATCTCATCACCCGAAAGATCTTTAAATAACCTGAAAATCAATAAGTGTTCATTACATTCTCAAAACCAGTTCCCTAAGGTGTATTTTACCTCATTTCCATTCCTATGCAATTCTCTGGAATCCAAGTGGTATTTTGATATCACGTTGTAGAATTTATATTACTTAACACGTGATACAAACTGCTCAAGAGTGTCTATATTTCGCATTTGAGCACAATTCTACTAACAGCTTCAGTGACATATGTCAAAATGTGCATCCATGTTCGAGGTTAACGTTTCGAATATTTTCCGCGATATATTTCATTGCGCCCCCATCTTACTGTCGAATTGCCACTGCTCCCTGTATACTCCGAGTTGGGCTTATGTTAATTCACTTCATGAATGTACCCACAAAGCTTTGGAGACTCATTTTGAATCACCCTGTATATTCATTATATGAATATGACATAATATACCACATGCATATCTTTTTTTCCTATATTATTTTTTTCTGAAACATATATGGCAAATTATTAGATCGCCAGATGGAAGGATTCTAGAATCATTCCTTTGCAAGGCAGAGAGAAGCTCTCACATAATTCGCGATTATCTAAATGTTTAGTCAGCAGAGTTCTTCAAATCCTCCTGCAGGAACGTCTCGCTCCATTCGTCATTTGCCTCTTGAGGAGATGCAATGGAAAGCACGCTGACAGGGTAGAGCTGTAGGAAGGAACAGAAGCCTGTATAATGATATTTAATCACACTTTATCACGACCCAGATAAGGAATACAGCTTTATCCGCTTACAACCCTCTCTCTATGTCATTCAAGTACGAAACAAAAGCCATTGGGCGAACTGAAAGCAATTTATTGCAACCAGATTTGTCGTCATTCTAAATTCCAAACGAGTTGGCAAAACAAAAACGTAACTATTAAATACAATTTTTTTTAAAGTTTATATGATGTTCTTTATGACTGTGAGACTCAGTCGCATCGTTGTCATCTTTCCTTCACTTCTGTTTTGTTGTAGTTATGTCTAATTGGCTCCTTCAATTGCTGAGTTAACAATTAAATTGAATTATGAATTTACCTGTTTAATAGTAACTAACTAAGTAACTAACTAACTCCATGGAGATGAGTCCTTCTTCGGAAGCCGCCAGTCCTTCAGCTACTCAAAAATTGGACAATTTTTTTTTGGACTCCGAAATTTCATTACTGTGTTCACAAGGGTCTTCCACTAGTTCCTATCCTAAGTCATACGAATCCGGTCCATACTATTCTCCCCGTGCGCACTACATGCCCCTGCCTATCTCATCGTCCTTTAGTAGTGAAACGTAAAGTTCCTGTACCTAACCTCTACCTGTACGAAGCCATGAAGACGTATGGGGGGTGGATGTACAGATTCACATATTCTTGACCTCGGCAGTGTTTGGAGGTGAGTGATCAGCTTCACGCCCAGGCCGCTTTACCTTTTGAGAAAGCCCACGGTACCCACTGGATAGGAGGCTCTTCTTTTATAATGCTTTCCATTCCTCGCATAATAGTCAACGATTTTATATTGAAGGAGCCGATCATGATGGTCGCGCGGTCTAAAGCTAGAACTGTCTTCATTCTCTCGAACGTTGGGATCGTGGGTTCAAATCTCACTCAAGGTACGGATGTTTGTCTGCGTTTATTCTCTGTTTGTGTTATCTTATGTAGAGAGCGACCTTGCGTCGGGCTGATCCCCCGTCCAACCTACCGACTCTCTAAGATTAAGAAATTGAAGTGAAAGGAAGCGATGCACGGATGCCCTATGCTCCAAGTGGGAGCAAGGAGAATAGATAGCTACATTGAAGGTATCTGAGAACATGGTGCTGAAGAGATTATTTGGTTCAAAGTGAGAGGGAATAACATGAGGCTGGAACAAATTGTGTAATGGGAGCTAAAGCTGGCCGTTTTAATGAGGAAGTATATTTCATTTATACATTGTGTTCAACAGACTTTAAATGTAATCACCACGATATATATATATATGTGTGTGTGTGTGTGTGTGTGTTTATTATGAATATGTAACGCACATTTTATAATGTTTTTTTTGTTGTGAA
>NW_019721760.1:291377-299949 GCF_002891405.2 Cryptotermes secundus
AAATATATATATATATAAATTTGCAGTACAGATTTTTATTCACGATCATGCTATTGTCAATCTATTACAAATAATTCAATTATTATGCGTACACAACCGTGGAAAAGCAGTCCTTATAGTTGAAATTTCAACTACACAAAATATTTTGGACCGCGTTTTAAATAAAAACGTATTTTTGGCTATGCCGGTCACGGTAGCCGAGCGGTCTAAGGCATGTACTGTCTTCGCTCGTTTGGAAACCGGGATCGTGGGTTCGAATCCCACTCAGGGCATGGATGTTTAGTTCATGTGTGTTCGTTTTTCTGTGTTTATATACAGGTAGAGGCCTTGCGACGAGCTGATCACCCTCCCAAGGAGTCCTACCGAATGTGTAAGTTCATGGAGGTAGACCTAGGCCCACTGGGGCTGTAGTGCCAAGGAAAAGAAAATTGTGGCTATATTTCCGTATAGAGCAAGCATCTATGAATCAGACAAACAATAAACACAGATTCAAATTTATCAGTTTTCCTAGCAATAGAGAGAACCATTATTCTGCCACTTGCTAGAGAGGAAGATCTGTCGGGACACGCCGCGTCACCACCGGAAGTCTTCCATATCACGGTGGGCGGATTATCAACATAATGACATTTAATTCTCTCATGAATTTGTCGCGAGATTAATGAAACTTATTAATAATCGTATCAATCCTCTCAGACACTTCACGTGGGTGAAACATAATTCGACATGTTCGTGGGCAGAAAGGCACATGGCTTATGATACTTTACGTCAACCAATTACTGTACAAGACTCGAATCTAGAGAGCTATGAGGAATTCTGGAAGCGTGAAACATTAAAGTCGAAGTAACACCATGAAAACAACTACTACCTGAGTCAAAACATTCAGTACATACTATATATATTTGCTGTGTGACCTTCATCAGGCCTAAAGTTACTGTACTCGGAGTCAGTTTCACTACTTTGCACTGTAGAGACACAAACGTAACAGCTTTAGTTCAGTGCAGCCGAGCACAATACAAGTTCGCCAGCGCTCAATATGTTCTCAACTGTTGCTGTGTTCAGTAGGTATATCTGTTTCCGTCCCTTCCTCACCCCGCAAGTGTCTTCTGCAAGGCCGTGCCATAGCTCAGGTCGTTAGTTGCCAGCTTTCCAACTCGGCGGTCCGGGTTCGAGCCCAGGTCAATTAATGTGAGATTTGTGGTGAAAAAGTGGCACTAGGGCAGGTTTTATCGGAGTATTTCGGTTTCCTCTGCCAATTCTCATTCCTGTGAATTCTCCACACTCATGATCTATCACCCGGGACAGGTACAATAGGTCAATTAGTGGCCGACGTACCGAGTGGACTAAGTCTCACCCCACCCCAAGAAAATAAAAAGGAAACTCCTCTGCTAGCTCATGGTTGCTGTACGGAAATTAAAGCGTACAGGTTACCAAGACGTGTATCAGAACTTATCTGTCTTTTGAATATAATTTCACTATGGCAATGGGGTCCTTGCCTGGTTTTCTGAGCCCAGAGAGCAGAGTGATTCAGGTAGTTTTCGTAGGTTATTTCACAGCATTTGCAGCATCGAGACTACAACTTCAGATTATGAACTGTAAAGGATTTGGAATGAATTAATAGCGACTAACCATGACATCCTAGCCGAGCGGTCTAAGGGATGCACAGTCTTCGCTCGCTCGGAAGCCGGGATCGTGGGTTCGAATCCCACTCAGGGCATGGATGTTTGTGTGCGTTTTTCTGTGTTTGTGTACAGGTAGAGGCCTTGCGACGAGCTGATCACCCGCCCAAGGAGTCCTACCGTATGTCTAAGATCTAGAAAAACCGAAGTGAATGGAGAAGTTCATGGAGGTAGGCCTAGGCCCACTGGGGCTGTAGTGCCAAGGAAATAAAAACCATGACATCCAGGAATTTTCCTGGATGAACTGAGAATTGGATCTGTTGCCGTCTTCAGACACAACTGAGCAAATACCTCGCATCTGAGGGCGGGAAGAGATTCATATCCTAAACGCGTTGTTTTAGAATATCATTAGATTTCATGGAAGCAGAAATATAGCGTCACCGGAGAAAATGCAGAATAAATTCCCCATCTTTTATGGAACCCCGAGAAGTATTGTCCTCTTCAATGATACCACCACTTGTCCTCATCCAAAGCCAGATGAATCCATTCCGTCGTACTCTGACATCCTACTTCTTTCAGCTTCATTTAATATTATCCCCCCTTTTGAGACTTCGAAGTGGTCTGTTCCATTATGGTTTTCCGCCTAAAGTAATTTCTCATCTCTTCCTTGCGTGGTACGTATATGTCCTATCTCGTCTTCATTTCATCATGATATTTGGTGAAGAATAATTAAAATGAGGTGAGCATCTAGACGGCATAAGATCACTCAAACGAATTAATATGGGCGCCATCAAATGGTTTGCCTGTGCGTACATAAGATCTTTGCTGTCACGCAGTCATGTTACATAAGAGTGCTGGCGCCAACGAATGTGCAGTGGTGAATCTGCGGGGTTGTAATTTCTTTGGTAACCCCCCGACCAGGCGTCTCAGTGGTGAATGGGAGATCGATAGTGTTCCGTCCCGAGCCTCGTGTTCTGTGGGCTCTACGTCTCTCCATTGTCAAGATGATGCAGGCTCCCTCTTCAGATATCCAAATTTGCTTCAGAGTTACCTGAACTACAGAACCGTTCCATCTAATTTCATGGTACAGATGAAAGTGTGATTCAAATCTATTGAATAAACTGCTATTTCGTGTTACAAAAACGTTATCCCGAATGACACTGTCCAGACTAATGTACTGATTAATGCCGCGTCATAGCTCAAGCGGTTAGTCGCTGGCTTCCCACCGCGGCAGCCCAGGTTCGATCCCGGGGTCTGATCAAGTGGGATTTGTGGTGGACAAAGTGGCGCTGGGGAAGGTTTTCTCCGAGTACTTCGGTTTCCCCTGCCAATCTTCATTCCACCAATTGCTCCACAGTCATCCTCACCTATCATCTGGGGCTGGTACAATAGGTCAGAAGTGGCCGCAGTACAAGGGACTTAGTCCCACCCCACTAGCAATTAAAAAAAAANAAAAAAAAAGGTACTGATTTCGACAGAACTTAGTATTATAGACATATTATTTCTTTTTTTTTTTGGAAACGTAATTCTAATTTAAAATGATTCATCTACAGGATCATTTTGTGTAGGGACGTAATTCAATTTTAGTCATATCTTATGTGTTCTTGGCACTCATCTGTCACATTCATTGGCACCATAACGCAGACGGTCAGCTTCCTTTCCAAACTATGACTCGATGTTATGTAACTCGAGTCAGAGTCAGTTACCTTACGACTGGCGGTGTACCGCCAATCAGTTCGTCTTGACGACAAGCCCCTTGAGACCCACGACCAATACTTTTTTTCCAACTGAAAATTTGCGGCCATAGTCTTTATGTAACATACTTTCTGACGAGAGGATAGGTTTGTTGTTGTTTCTCGCCAGCGCAGTCATTCTCGGGTCAGAGATTCGCAGGACCACATGACCACGTTTTACTGTCTCACATTCGAGACTCCCATAACCTGGATGGTCAGATCCCCGTATTTATTTCCCCGTGGAACAGGGTGGCCTGGTTATAGCCCTAGGCACTGGGTTCCCTTCTCGTCTCCTCGCATGTCTCGCAGGGCTACGGTGGAGGTATTCGACCCCACCTCCATACGGAATTTGATCTGATGTACTTCGAGTTAATTTCAATGTCCTTGTATTAAAATTCGAATATAATAAAAACAAATAACATTTTTTTCTGGACCATTTTACTACTCTGTCAGTAGCTATACCATATGGCGTTGAATGGTAGGTTGCTTGATAAATTTTGAATTGGGAAAATTTCTGAGAAGTAGTGGGTCTGGAAAGGGGTCCACTCAGCCTCGTGAGGATAATTGAATAGCCATTTCAAGGAAATAGCGGCTCCGGTCTAGAAAACCGAAATTAACGCCCATGGGGATTCGTTGCACTGACCACGTGACACCTTCTGTCCACAAAAGTTGGCACTAACTTCGTCGACAAGCAGCAGTTGCTCGATCGGTATAGTTCGATTGTGGACTAAAGCCACGGAATTTGTTCGATTATAGATTATATTCCTATATTTTCCCGAGGATATTGAAAAATTAAACCACAGTCAGGATAGCATATGACCCGGCCGGAATTCGAACTGAGTAAATAACTAACATGATTCCAGAACGTTACCTCTACATCAACATGCTCTTTGAGTAAAGAAGTTCACCCATATCGAATTTATGTGACTGCCTGTGCAGCACTGTACTTGCTGTCTTCAATTCAACAACACAGTAAATGATTCGCATGTTTTATTTCATCTGTTACTTACCGTTTCCGATGTACAGAAGCAGGAGGTATCAGCTTGTTCACTAGTAGACGCTATAGCTAGAGGTTACTGGCTTCATGCTAAATGAAACCGTATTTCTGGGCACGTTCTGATGCAACAAACCTTTTAGAACGTTGTGAAATATGCAGTGCACTTTCTCTCTCAAATATACCCGCTTACCCCAAGCCACATTTGATATACACTTGCCACTGTTTCCTTCGTTTTAATAACACATGTCATTAGGCTGAAGATTTTCATGATGAATGCTGACACAACAGTTTTCTTTATATTACTTGGATGGGTGGGACTGAGTCCACTTGGTTCTGCGGCCACTTCTGGCCTATCATACCAGCCCCAGATGATAGGTTAGGGTGATTGTGGAGCAATTGGTAGAATGAAGATTGGCAGGGGAAACCGAAGTACTCGGAGAAATCCTGCCCCAGCGCCACTTTGTCCACCACAAATCCCACTTAACCAGACCCGGGCTCGAACCCGGGCCGCCGCTGTGGGAAGCCAGCGACTGACCGCTTGAGCTGTGGCGCGGTCGACACAACAGGTTGCGCGTATTAATGTGTCTGCAAGTATGAAGACAAGAGAACTTGCTGTGTGGGTTCATTCATGAGGTTTCGTATGAGCAGGACGGCCAACAGATGGCCGAAAGGCCGCTGCATGTAAGTTAAGCAAGTGGTCACATAAAACTGTCAAGGTGTGGGGCCGCCGCTTATAGGGTGACCGTGAGGCTGAACACGGATCTCTTGTGAATGTTGAAAAGCAACCTGAGACGAAGAAATGGTTTAAACTAGCTCAGTATCGGCCCAATTACGGGCTTTCGTGTTAGGAGTTTTTGTGGATTCTAGAGCAAGAAGAATTTGTCACAAATGTCAGCGTACAGTTTTACAAATTCTTGTCTTTTTGTAAGTTTTGAGGTTTTCACGGCGATGACTATGAAGAAAGTCGTCTTCTGGGTTTGGGCGTCGTGTATTCTTCGTTTTGGCCGACGTAGCAGTAGCTACTGCTTTCTGCATTCACAAGCCATTCACCTGTTCTGAAGATGGAGGCGATACGTTCCTCCGAAACGTCAGCCAAAACGAAGAATACACGGCGCCAAAACCCAGAAGACGACTTTCTTCTTGTCTTTTTGTTTCAGCCTTTTATGGATTAGGCCCTCAGTCCTGTTCAAACTAAAAAATAACTTCTGAAACTATGAACATTATTCATAGGACTGCTTGGATGGAAAATCAGCCTACCGAAAGGTCTTTACCTACACAAGACAAAGCAAGCAAAAACGCGGACATATACCAATTCCTTAAATGGGATTCATAACCATGAATCTGTCACTTGTGTGGTCAAAGACAATAGACATTTTAGACTGGGCATACAAGAATTTATTCTTGTTATATACAGAATGTCCAACTATGAAAGTCAGTATTCTGGGAGGTCATAGTATCGGCCATTCTGAGCAAAAATGTATGTATGTATCGTATATGCGTCCTATTCCGAACGGTTTCCGAGAGAGAGATCTTTCACTGGACAGTTCTAAAACTGTTGATAAGAAAGATATATTACTTACCGTTTCTAATATCGGTGCTTACTGTTCACGTGGCAAAGTTGGAACAGCTTATTTAGTGTAAAACATCTTCAGAAAATCCACCGTCAACATTAATGCCCTTTACAGCTCGTGTGAGGACATGGTGTGTTGCTCGTCTGTACAGTACAGTGTAATGTATAGTGAAATAACTCGGAAACCGTTCGGAATGGGACACATGTACATATATACTCTTTTGCTTAGACTGACCAATACAATGACCACCCAGAATATTGATCTTTATTCTTGGGACATTCTGTGTAAAAGAAATTAGTCGTGTTAGTCTACATCCGAGTTGAGATTGGAACATGGAACTCTCTGAGTAAAATGCTGAAGTGCGAAGTACCCAGCAGCGACATTTATCGTAGAAACGGCGCCACGAGTAGTAAATGACTTAATTTTTTCCTTGGCACTACAGCCTCAGTGGGCCTAGGCCTACCTCCATGAACTTCTCTGTTCACCTCGGTTTTTCTAGATCTTACACATTCGGTGGGATTCCTTGGGCGGGTGATCAGCTCGTCGCAAGGCCCCTACCTCTACATAAACACAGAAAAACGCACACACACAAACTAAACATCCATGCCCTAAGTGGGATTCGAACCCACGATCCCGGCTTCCGAGCGAGCGAAGACAGCGCGTGCCTTAGAGCGCTCAGCTACCGTGACCGGCAAATTAATTAATTAAAGGCATTTATTTTCGAAGCGAGTAGAAATATTACATTATAAAAGCATGGTCACTCTGAGAGAGAGACCTTGAGTCTGATAAAGCGGCGCTCGTCTTCATTCATTCCCTGCTGCACCGCAATGCCCTTTATTGTACGCTGCATTTTATATAGAGATTGTCCGCATCGTGTGCTCACTTTGACTGCTCAGTCGTGTTTTATGTTATCCCTGTTGAGTTTGTTTACCGAAGTGCAATAATGCCTGGAACGAGACCTCCAATGGTCGTACATGTCTCGCAGTTCATGCGTTAACAAAGTCTAATTAAACCCCTAACCTCTCTGGTTACAATGTTACTTACGGATTTGGAATTTTTGTTATGTGACTGAACAAGTCTGTGTAGCAGTAAAGTTGTACCCTTGTACTCTTGAGGTACCGTGTTCATAACTTGACAAGTCAACCGAATATCCTGAGTGAGACTTACGTATCATGGTTTGTCGCGTAGCCGAGGTGATCTCTTCGGGGCATCACCATAAGACNATCAACCGAATATCCTGAGTGAGACTTACGTATCATGGTTCTCCTCAGTCTGTCTAGATGCGAGTCAGGACAGAAGTTCAAATACACAATTATTTCATTCGTAATAATCGCCAATTCTCATTAGCCACTACTCGTATTACAGATCTGATTCTAAAGCTGAATTTCTCATCTCCGGAGAAAAACCATCGGCTGTCATTTAATGATATGCACATTTGTGTTAAATGATCCATAAATATGACTTCATACTCATTCCCAAAGAAACGTTACTTTTGACTTTATAACCGAAAGACTGGGAGAAATTAATCACTGATTAAAATTATCTTTATATATGTTAACAAGGCAAATCGCTTCCTTAATATTAACTAGCCAGCTAACACCATAGAGATGAGCCTTTCTTGGGAAGCCGCCAGTTGCGCAGCTACTCAAGAATTTCTCAACCGTTTTATTGAACCCGAAGGTTCATTACCGTGTTCACAAGAGCGCTCCACGGGCCCATATCCTGAGCCAGATGAATCCTGTCCATACCACCCCATCCTGTCTCACTAAGATCCGTTTTCATTAGAATCCACCCAAGTCTGAGGCTACTTGTGACATTTCGTAACAAGCTCATTTTCTTAAGGCGAGGAGTTGCTATACCCACGCTCAGCCCCCAAGCTGGAGGGCCATTTTTGTCGGCTCTTTGCGACTGCTTGTTCAATACATTCGCAACTACTCTCCATATCTGGAGGCCGTCTCCTCCATCCGCAACCTGAGGACGCGCCATACCGTGGTGACAAGGGATCCATCTAATATAATTGCTTAATTTGTAACATAATAAAAAGAAGTATTTATTATTTTAATATCATGACATGATTTACTTCCTTAGATCGTTTTCAGGCTTTCAATATATAGAAATAAAATTTAAAATTACAGAAGAGTTAATGCTATTAAAATACTTTGGGAACTGCATCAAATTTTACATTGGAGTGTTAACATAAGAATGGCTTTTAATATTATGTATAAATAAAACATCGAGATATGAATCGATGTTTGAGAAAGAATCTGGCTTCCAGGCTCTCAGCCCCTGCAATGATGATGATGATGATGATGATATATAAATAAAATTAGAATTTTAAAATTAAGGTAATTTTTTTATTTTGTTTCAGTTTCTACGTCACTGATGAATGCACTTAAGAGTTATATATTTTTTTCTTTGGCACTACAGCCCCGGTGGGCCTAGGCCTACCTCCATGAACTTCTCCGTTTACTTTGTTTTTCTAGATCTTACACATTCGGTAGGACTCCTTGGGCGGGTGATCAGCTCGTCGCAAGGCCTCTACCTGCACACAAACACAGAAAAACGCACACAAACATCCGTGCCCTGAGTGGGATTCGGACCCACGATCCCGGTTTCCAAGCCTTAGACCGCTCGGCTACCGTGACCGGCTAAGAG
>NW_019721760.1:300826-304327 GCF_002891405.2 Cryptotermes secundus
AAAAAAAAATCTGGGGCGGATACCAAGCTATTCTGAGGTTCCTCGTGGTTTCCTTACTTCTCCGTTTCGAGAACAATTCTGATTGAAATCTTTATGGTTAACCTGTGTCTCTCCAAGCTAATTCTTTCACGAAAATTCAGATAGGCCATACTCGCCTACTTTTACATCTTCCAAATTCGTCCCCGTACCATTTGACACCATATAGCCCTTGAAGTTAAAAAATAAGGAAATATCACTTTCCAAAATAAAATCATGAAGGAGTGAAATCTTGCTCTGTAATATTAACTGCAATTTTCCATCTTGACTTTGTCATATGATTTTGATGTGCATGTACTACCCATTTTATGCTATACTGAAACACATGTTAATTATAAATATTCTAACCTCGAAATGGTTAAATGAAAACTTGTTCTGCTAGCTTCATACTGAACGTCAACTGTTATTGTGTAAGGCTTGAATCCAGCAGCTGGCACAATAGACTGACAGGGCCAGATAACTGCAGTAACAACTTGTGAGTCCAACACCGGGTGTGATTGTGACGCTGTTGACTAGGCACCAAATAGACAGACAGGTGGATAATTCTGAGAGATAAGGAGTTTTCGGGTTATAAAGGAATCTGCATTGTGGTGATTAAATGACAGACAAAGAAAAGGGAAAACGAAAAGAAAATACACGAGGAGAATATGAGGTAAAAATATAGGAAAATTAACTGAATATCTCATAAATTTTAGTTTGCTTCCATATGATAAGTGGCATGAGGTAGCATAGTTGTTTAAGGAACTATACTACAAGCCGGAAGGTCGCGGGTTCGAGTCCCGATGAGGTGAATTTTTTCAATTGACCTAATTCTTCCAGCCGCACTATGGCGCTGGGTCTACTCAGCCTCTAACAGAAATGAGTAACAGGAATCTGGGTAAGGTCGGCCGTCGCGTAAGTCTGACAACCTCACCGCCAATTGTGAGACGATTTTCTAAAAAATATGGGACCTTCAACATCTCAAAACCCTATGGGCCTCCACGGCCTGCTACAAGGATAGCTTTACCTTACCTTTCCTTTACCTATGTGAGAAAGACCATTCCACTTGCTTATATGGCCTTAATTATTTAATTTACAGCGATCACTACATGTACCACATATATTTATATTAAATATTTCAGGATTTTGCCCTCACAGTTATGTTTAATATCGTACTTCAAAAACAGCGATTATTTTCCTATAAACATTGACCCATTTGTCTTTGTAATGTAGGCTGTGAGGTAGGAATTGAACGCTTAAGTATTACTCAGATTAATTGCATGCTTAAAACCACCTCTATTATGTTCTTCCTTGGTTTTGCTCTGTCCTAGAGCAAATGTTAAGTTTGTACCAAAATTCCACGTTGGACGATATGCTTTACATGGAGCCTTCCCAAACTCAAATCACGATTTAATTCCAGTGTAACTCTTCAAACCTAAATATCAAAATCAATTCCTATTATAAGCAGTAAAACCCTCGCTCAACTACTTTCCTCTGCTCATGACGAAGTCCATATCCTAACCCTTTACCTTTTTCACTTCCTACAGTATTACCCTATCGCAACGTACGTCAGTCAACTTCCTGGGGACCTTCAAAGTTTGAAAATGTTTCTGTCCTTCTCTCACTTCTCCCCAATTCCTCTCCTCTTTCTCTTCGTTGATCAAGGGACATGACGAACTCCAGAAAGAAGGGGAAAGGGAAAAAGAAGTAAATAAATTAAGAGGATATAGAATTTCTACCTTTAGGCATGTGAACGTACATGCTGTTATATCTATGATGGCACCAATGACTAAGACAGAATATCCGCGTCTTCTAACCAAACGAAAATCGGGGACATTTCATGCTTAATGTCAGCTGCAATGACAGCTTCATCCACACTGCAGAAAAGATTCTTTTCACTTTATGCACCAAATTTTTAATTGAATAGAGATAACGACAAATGTGGACCAGTGATCATTTGACTTTACGTTTTTGTCCATTGCAGGAGTTAAAACTATCGGAGAGGAGACGTCAAAAATGGAAAGGAATACAAGTGTTTTACAATTAATTTCCATGATAATGTCACGTATTCGGGTTTTGCGTGACGAATAATAATGGGTTTATTGGCACTTCTTTCAAGTTACAATCAATTATGACAGCTCTCAATCAGTGACTCGCTACAAAGCGCTCCATTCCTTACTGGACAACGAGCATCTTCTGTTCCACTCCGACTAACGACGAATCTCTGCTCACACACTGAGCTCTCTCACGAACGAATTTATGACTTCTTTATAACTTCCAGGGGCCCCGAATATAGGCACTATCTCAAATGGTTCCTTTGTTATTCTGTTATCCGTTGCCACGGGAATCTCTGTGAACCGTTGTCGAGCAAAATGGACTTCCGCTTCTGTTACTATTCCCGCTTTCAGGCGGTGTTTACTGAGCCGTTGCCTAGCGATTTGTCATATTCCATGGTTATGATGTTAATGTGATACAGACCCAAATCGACTTAAAATTACGATATCCTGTCGTTCGACGCCATGTAGTCTATTGGGTACGTGCTAACGCGTGGACTACGCAGAGGCGTGTGATGCATTGGTGGCAATATGTTGCACTACATGGACTCACACTTCAGACTGTCATGACCTTAATATTCAGTAGCCTGATATTTCAGATCTCAGAAAACAATTTCTTCACGTCTATCGTCTTATTATTTATGAGCTGAATTCTTAAAGGAGAAATGGAATAAATATTTAGTTGTACTAAATTGAAAATCCTGTTGAAATTAAGCAAGGGATTGTTTTTTCCTGCTCTTCATACATCATTCATTTTCTTCCTTATATGTAGCGCTTCCATTAACTTGTACGCTTCTCCAAGTATAATTAGGATGATCAAGTCAAGGAGGACACACACACACACACACACTCGCGAGTACATTTACAGTTCCTCCAATGAACACAATATTGAATGACGGTTCGAATAATATTTTCAGCATAATGGCAACTGTATTTCATGTAATGTAATATGGTAATCTCTGAAATGCAATTATGGAATTTGATTTGGGCTTCATTTTTTANACACATACACACACACCCGCGAGTATATTTACAGTTCCTCCAATGAACAAAATATTGAAAGACGGTTCGAATAACATTTTCAGGATAATGGCAACTGTATTTCACATAATGTAATATGGTAATCTCTGAAATGCAATTATGGAATTTGATTTTGGCTTCATTTTTAGTAGGGGTTGTATGGAGGCAATAACTTTCGGTATAGTTCCTAAATACAGCAGTAATCAAAATTCGTTCTGAAATTATAATTTCTATAATTATAGAGGAGAAAGTTGCAGAAAGAAGAAAATACACGACCTCGCTCTTGTGGATGCATAAGAAGGCATGAAATACAAAAATAAGGGGTGATTACGAATGATAAGCGTGTGCTAGAATCGCAGAGTAGAGCAGTGAACAAGATAAAGTTTGATTGATTAATTGATACATTTCAAGA